>NC_051156.1:111170209-111257755 GCF_013339745.2 Dermacentor silvarum | reverse complement strand
GCTACTATCATTACTCCGTATAGCTCTCTACAAATTTGCTATCGCAATTGATGCTTCGCCTTTCAGGAGAAACTGCGACAACTTTTTTAGGGGCGAAGCTCCTTATAGCGGCACCCGTTCCGTCCCCGTCGTAGTAGTAGTAGTGTGTAACCAGTCTGAGAAAAATGAGAAAAAAAAAATTCGTAAGTTGTGTCCGTAGCGCGGAATCGAACCAGGGACCCCTCGCTTCCGAGCGCGCGGCGTTAGCCCACTACGCCACGAAGCGGACATGGACACACGCACCACGATGGCAATAAATACCCAACATTAACGAAAGGCCGCGTTTCTAGCGCGTTTCTAACGCGTTTGTGCTAGCGCGTTACGGCCCGTGTAAGAAGCTGGTGTAAGACGCTGTGGCCTCTCCGCCTTACCTTCAACGCGTTTCGAACGCGCTGCCCAAAGCGGTGGCAAGTCAAGTTCAAGTCGAGGAGCGTTTATGAATACAGGGGGGTATACTCTCTCAGCAGTCATGTGATGGCGTCGGCAAACGCGGTGCACGTTCCGGCATGTGTAAATGGCTGCGTAAGACGCTGGGGCCGCTCCCCCTTACTAGAGAGTACTGCACGTTTCTAACGCGTTTGTGCTAGCGTCCCCTTAAGCGGGAGATCCGATGATTCCCTCCGGAGCTTCGCCCACTCATCATCATTCACCCCGTGGATATGCTGTGATTTTTTTCACGGGCTCGGGCCGGGCTCGGGGACGTCGTGTGCTTTTTGACCCGGGCCCGGGCCGGGCTCGGGCTTTCTGGTGGTGTGCATGTAACGTGCAGCGAGTTATTCTCGGGCGTCTCAACTCTGAAAAACATTATTTTTTGGTCTCGGGCCGGGTTCGGGCCGGTTTCGAGTCGGGCTCAGGCCGGGCTCGGGCCTAAGGTAAAGGGGTGGCGGGCCGGGCCGGGCGGGTAACGTAGATTATTTCCGGGCTCGGGCCGGTCCCGGGTCTCGCCATAAAAGTTTTGATCGGGCTCGGGCGGGCCGCCCAACGTAAAAACGGGCCCGGGCCGGGCCTGGGCTGAAAAAATTGGCCCGTGCAGTGCTCTACTAGTGATGCAGGAATGAACTCCGGTCTTGTTCAGTGCATAGTGCACATAATCAATTTCTCATGACGCGTGAACTCCGACGAGAACTGTCAGCGCCTGCACCAAGAGTTTACTTACGCTGTATTGCGCACAGCAGTAATCCATGCTTGTCGGCTGTCTGTTTCGTTCATTCTGTTGCGAGTCGGTGGAATTTCACTGCTGGCATCAACCCCTTCGTGTGTACATTGCTGGTTTGGGATTCCACAACACAACAGCAACTACCAGCCTTGCGCAATTGCTGGTTTGGGATTCAACAACACAACAGTAACAACCAGCCTTCCGTAGGGGCGCAATCGCATACAAGAGACGTTTCGCGCGCAGACTGGCTACGTTCACACTTGGGAAGCGGCAAGCGGGCGGAAAGGCCAAAGCGGCCGCATGTCCAAGTTGTTCACATTTGTTTTGCTACCGCCGCTGCCGCTTTCGTCCACATCCATCTAGTCTGCGTACGTTTGTCGGCGTGGTGGCGCTCATTATCGCATTATTTCGAGCGGTATGTTCATTCATTGACCCACCCGTCATCAAAAGTGATCATTTTGTGCAACTTCGCGTGTCATTTGCGACCTTCGGTAAATTCCTCGTTGGCGTTCCGTGATTCTCCTCACACGAGCGCGGTAGCGCTGAATCACAGGTTGGTGCCTAGGCGTGATTATATTTCTTTAATAGCGTTTATTTACAAGTTGTAATAACATTTCATCATTTCGTATTATTGTCGGCGCCTCCAGGACACCAAAGCGGCAACGGGAACACCACAGCTAAAACCCGGGCTGGCCCTTGTGTTGGGGCTCGCCAAAGCCTGCGCGTCCTACGTGAGACCTATACGCTCCCAATCTATCGTCGCGACGAGAAAAGCACCCCGCGACTTCAGCAACATACCGTGCACGTGCACGAACTATGGAGCGCCAACGAGGAATCTGCCCAACTATTGTCTGCCATGGAAGTGGAAGAAGAATGGCTTTTATACTTCTACCTACTTGTTTTCTAGAAATCGACAATGAATAAACGGAAGACGCGGACACCTTGGAAACGGTGGTGGTGGGTTCGCCTGGCTTTGCAAAAGCGTGAGAAGTTGGGTCACGCCAAGGCTTCGTTGCCGCACCTCCGGTCACGCGACATTGAATACTATCGCGAGTATTGCTGACAGTACGTTTTAGTACCACTCTTGTCGTAGAGCAAGGGGTGATTCTTGATCGCGTCGATCAGTATTGCAGCCTACACTTTTGGTGCCATGTTCAATTTTACGACCGGTTGTTTACATGCTAGTGTAGCTTCCGGTCGAGCAGAACGACTTTCCGCCGCGTTTCCGCTTCGCCACAGCGAAAAAATCGGTCCGAGACCGATTTGGCTCGCCGCTTGTTTTTCTGCCTGTTTTGCCGCCAAGGCGGGTGGATTTTTGCAAGATTTTGCCGCTTCCGACAGCTCCGAGACCAAGTGTGAACGTAGCCTAAGATCCTGCGCGAGCGCGGCCTAACCGGCACCTGAAGGGAAGCGGCGGAAATGTATACGGAAATTTCGACCACCTGGGGTCTTTAACGTGCACCCAGATGCAATTGCAACTTTTACCCGGTTTTAAACGACATGATGAAACCTTACTGTGCCGCCTGCGATTAGGAGTTTCTTTTACAAACTCCTATTCATTCCTAATTGGAATGGCGGACAGTGCCAACTGCAGCACATGTGGTATTGAGGAAACCACCAGACATGTCTTATGTGACTGTCCTAGATACGAAGAAGAGAGGATTGCCCTTCGGACTGCTTTGGGGCACTTAGACGACAGGCCTTTTACGGAGGAGAAGATCTTGGGCCCGTGGCCTCGTGCGTCTTCTATGTACAGGGCTACAAAGGCGCTGCTGCGTTTTTTGAAGTGCACAAGCCTGTATGACCGCCTGTGATGAAAATCAGCTGTGAACGCTTGACTGTACATGTGCAAGGTGTGAACTGTGAACTTCTCTCTTCCTTCTCCTCTTTCAATCCCTTCTCCCCCTTCCCCAGTGCAGGGTAGCCTACCGTGCTCAGCCTGGTTAACCTCCCTGCCTTTCCCCTATGACTTCTCTCTCTCTTTCTCTCTAAATTTAAGTAAACGGGCCTCGAGCATTTTCGCCTTCATCTAAAATGCGGCTGCCGCATTTGTTGCTTCACAATGCGGCCGCCACATTCTCGCCCAAAACCTCAGAGAGCGTCAAAGCCTTGACAAACACCGTGACAGTTTTTTTCCATATGTAGAAATGATTCGCTGTAAATTACCAACCCAAACGGAAGCGCCCAGGAATGAAATTGTGATATAGTAGCACCGGTTCCTTGAATTAAGTCAGCGCGAAGCGGCGTGAACAAAGGGTGGGTAAGTGGGGCGGGGGGGGGGGGGTGCGGAAAAAATTTCGGGGGGGGGTTTGAACCCCCCCAACCCCCCCCCCCCCCCTGGCTACGCCCCTGCACGTTATCACAAAACATGTGCCGGCGCAAAACCACATGTCCGCCGTTTATTGGCGTGCGCAGGTTTACAGGTATATCCACACTTCCGTTCGATCTCGTGACTGTGCTTTGAGAATTGTGGTTCTGCGTGGGAAAAGTGACAGACCGTCGTTATAACGAAGCCATCGGGGCAGGAAAATGACTTCGTTACAAGCGGTATTACGTATAAAAGCGGGGGAGGGGGGCTATAAAAGGTCTTAGTATACCGCGCGATGTGCACTCCAACAGCACGGGAGCTCGTAAAACGTATATCGATGCAAAGCCGCACTCGATCGTGATAATCGACGTGACTGTGGCAAAATTCTCGTGGCGCCTGTACCAACCTGCCTTGTCCGTCGATTATTATCATGTGATACAAGTCAGAGGGGCTGCCGCCACGTGGCGGAGTGACATACGATATCAGCGCCCTCGGCAGGAACACAAAGGGCCATCCTGTATGCTGCACCGAGCGGCCCCATGCGAATTCACGCTTCGTATAGCGGAGTTGGGTGCTACTGCACTATTGGGTATAAAATGCGTCAACTGTGGTCGGGACCACGCAAAACTTCGACTAAAGCAATATTTCAAATAAAAATGTCCTTGCTACAGAGTGTTTACTGTTTACTTTGCCGAGCAAC
Source organism: Dermacentor silvarum (assembly GCF_013339745.2). NCBI lineage: Eukaryota > Metazoa > Arthropoda > Arachnida > Ixodida > Ixodidae > Dermacentor > Dermacentor silvarum. Next base: position 111,253,552 of record NC_051156.1, on the reverse strand, counting down.
TCGCTTTTCGACGCCACACCTAAAGCGCGCGTATACCTTATATGGCCACCTCCGTCTGTATACATATATACTAACATGGTACCTGGGCAATCGCAGCCCTTGCACGGCCCCTTTATATCTTGCCCGCACCCATCGGCCCTCGCACGATGAACCCTCAAGGCTAAGCGATCGAAGACGCGCGAGTTATGTGCGACGCTTTCGATACGCTTTTGTCCGTTCCTTCGCAGCCTTGTAACAATATACTGCGCGCTTCGGCTTTTTCAGCATCGGTAACGATGCAACGCACCCGCCTCGCCCTTACAAAAATGAGTTTAGACTGTCTGTAGAATGTCTATACACTACTTGTAGACAACTTTGCCTTTTTATAGATTTGTTCTTTTGTTGATAAATAATCTATAGACTGTCTATAGACAAAAGTTGATACGATTTTTATTTATTTTTGTCTACTCACATTGTATAGACAGTCTATAGAAAAAAGTCGATAAGATGTTTGTTTCTTCTTGTCTACTTCCTCTCTATAGACTATCTATAGAAAAACGTTGATACAGTCTTTATTTATTCTTGCCCATTCAATGTCTATAGATTGTCTATAGACAAAAATTGATAAGATTTTTATTTCTTTTTGTATACTCACTTTCTATAGACAGTCTATAGATAAAAGTCGATAAGGTGTTTGTTTCTTCTTGTCTACTTCCTCTCTATAGACTATCTATAGAAAAAAGTCGATAGAGTCTCTATTTATTTTTGTCCATCCATTGTCTATAGACTGTCTATAGACAAAAGTTAGTAATTTTTTATTTCTTTTTGTCTATTCCCATTCTATAGTCGGTCTACAGAGAAAAGTTGATAAGTTGTCTGTTTATTTTTGTCTACTTCCTATCTATAGACTATCTATAGAAAAAAGTTGATGCAGTCTCTATTTATTCTTGCCCATTCAATGTCTATAGATTGTCTATAGACAAAAATTGATAAGATTTTTATTTCTTTTTGTATACTCACTTTCTATAGACAGTCTATAGATAAAAGTCGATAAGGTGTTTGTTTCTTCTTGTCTACTTCCTCTCTATAGACTATCTATAGAAAAAAGTCGATAGAGTCTCTATTTATTTTTGTCCTTCCATTGTCTATAGACTGTCTATAGACAAAAGTTAGTAATTTTTTATTTCTTTTTGTCTATTCCCATTCTATAGTCGGTCTACAGAGAAAAGTTGATAAGTTGTCTGTTTATTTTTGTCTACTTCCTATCTATAGACTATCTATAGAAAAAAGTTGATGCAGTCTCTATTTATTCTTGTCTATTCATTGTCTATAGATTGTCTATAGACAAAGGTTATTAAGATTTTTGTTTCTTTTTGTCTACTCCCATTCTATAGTCTGTCTACAGAAAAAAGTCGATAAGATGTTTGTTTATTTTTGTCTACTTCCTCTCTATAGACAACCTATAGAAAAAAATTCGATACGGTCTCTATTCTTGTCCATTAATTGTCTATAGACAAAAATAAATAAGATTTTTATTTATTTTTGTCTACTTCCATTCTATAGTTATGTCTACAGAAAGAAGTCGATAATTTGTTTGTTTCTTATTGTGATCTTCCGCTCTATGGACTACGTATAGACCAAAGTCGATACCGTGTCTATTATTCTTGTTCATTCTGTGTTTAAAGACTGTCTATAGGCGACAGTCGATAAGGTGTTGATTATTTTTGTATACGCCTGGTTTACAGATTTTCTATAGGCGAAAGTTGATAAGGTGTCTACTTCTTTTATTTATTCCTCGTCTATAAATTTAGTCTTGACAAAAGTCGTTAAATTGTGCTTTTTGTCTATATTCGCGGTCTATATTAGAGCACTGCACGGGCTCGGGCTTACCCGAAAGCCCGAGCCCGGCCCGGCCCGTGGGCCGGGCCGGGCCGGGTAGAACAGTTTTTTCACGGGCTCGGGCACGGCGTGTGCTTTTTGACCCGGGCCCGGGACGGGCTCGGGTTTTTTGACGCGGGCCCGGGCCGGGCTCGGGCTTTCTGGTAGTGTGCATGTAACGTGCAGCGAGTTATTCTCGGGCGTCTCAACTCTGAAAAACATTATTTTTCGGTCTCGGGCCAGGTTCGGGCCGGTTCCGAGTCGGGCTCGGGCCGGGCTTGGGCCTAAGGTAAAGGGGTGGCGGGCCGGGCCGGGCGGGTAACGTAGATTATTTCCGGGCCCGGGCCGTGCCCGGGTCTCGCTATAAAAGTTTTGATCGGGCTCGGGCGGGCTGCCCAACGTAAAAACGGGCCCGGGCCGGGCCCGGGCTGAAAAATCGGCCCGTGCAGTGCTCTAGTCTATATACACCGTTTATACGCAAAAGTTTTTCTGTTTGCTATTTCTTTAGCCGATTGCCAGTTTATAAAACGTCTACAGAGAAAAGCAATAAAGGTCACCATGGCATCTCTGTCATTGAGTTACGCAGTTCTTAATTATTATTTTACCAGATAATTAGGTGTTTAAGAGTCTGCTCGCCGAGTTTAATCCAGTATTGCACTGGTTTTTAACATGTAACCTCGGGGCCTGGCACCCTAGTTAGTCGGGAATGCATCCCCGACGATAATTTTTCCTTGCGAACCACACGGAGGCGGAATATATACTTTTATGTGATTGAAATTATTCTTTAATGGTTTCCTATATCACCCCCCCCCCCCCCCGATGAACGCTATAGGGTGGGACATCACCAAAGATCATGTTAACTCGAGCGAACAGACCGTATACCGATTGCGGTAAGCTGTGAGATGAACTAAAGGACAGCCGATATTGTAAACGTCTTATTGCTTCAGATTTACTTGCCGTCTATAGACAAAAGTCGTTAAACTCGGCCCAACCCGTGTACGCTGTAACCAAGTGGAGGTACAGGCGGATAATACGGAGCAACGTTTGATATAAGCCACTGGGACTGTATATACTGCTGACATTCCTTTAAAGCCTTTTTGTAGAGTTTATTATAGATATGGTGTATATACTTCCGCATTTGTTCACCACATTATATGACCTCCGTAGTCGCTCTCGGCAATCCCAAGACAGTCTTTACAGTTGTTTTTCATAGCATTACGTTTGCGGCAGTAAAATAAAGAAAACAAACTTCCGATCCAATCATGTAAATAGATTTTATGAATGCCAGTTTTAGCAAGAAGCGGATTACAAACAGGCATCAAGCTAACAGCACAGAGACTTGTAATGTGTATAGCTGACAACGCAGAATTTGCTAGTGTGCGATGAAACGATGTCGCGCGTGAGGTGTGCGCCTTATGTGTCGTCTGATTCTCAGATACTCTTTAGGTTCTCCCCATATCTAGGCTGCATCACTAATATCGCGTGGTTTTTCGCAGACTGATATCCCGCGCTATAAATTCATTAAAGCTTCTCGTTCACTTACAATGTGCGCCAGATACTCTGAGCCCACCCAGCCCTTTCCAGGCGCTATATGCCTGTGCGGCCGAGCATATGCGTGCGTCATTAGTGTATTGATTGCTTTGACATATCACCGGAACAGACAAATGTGCACACTAACATGTGCGCAGGTACCTTATTTGGCAGTACGTTGGAATCTATGCTTGAAATGCACTGCATTACTCATCGTCGTTGGCCATAATGCTAGCGCCTGACCTGCGTGCTAACGGTTTTTACAAACACTGCGTTCATCCAAGTGTGCGCTCTTGCTCCATGCGATAGCCCACAGCGTTTGTAATACAGCGCGCCAAGGCATTTCCTTCTTCCATGGAAAGAACTGAAAAATGGAAAGTGAAAGCAACCGGTTTCGCGCGCATGGAACGCAGAGAGAGAGAGAGCGCGACCATAAAAAAAAGAAAAAAAAAGAAAAGGGCAAAGGGGGGGGGGGGGGGGGGGGGGGGCGCTCGGGTTTCTCGGAGCACGTACGCCGTCGGCGGCCTCAGCCTTTGCGCATGCGCAGCGGCAGCAACGGCGGCGCGCCATCTCTCCGCGTCGATTCGAATTCTCAACGGCTGCGCCAGGCAAGTCAACGCTTGTTGCTGCTGGTGAGCTGCCTGCACCTTTGTGTCCGTGTATTCGTCTCGACTTTGTGGCATCACACGTCAACTACACTGAACGGTAAGTTTTAACGAATATGTTTTCCGTCACTAGCTCATGACTAGGTGAGCGTATTTCGTAGCGCGAACCGGCTACATGTAATGTAGGCGACTCGGGCGTACTGTCGATTTGTTGTTTGGTTTGTAAACGCGCTCGGGTTCTCGATTCTACTATAGGGAATGTTTAACGGCAAGCGATCGCTCGCGCTTGTTCATTTTACCGTCATTGTCAATGTCCGTGAAAAGGGAAATACATTGTGTTTAACGTGGATACTGAGCAGAAATAAGCGCGGACTGTGTGTGTTAAGCGGCGTACTGTGGGCAGGTCTCGTTTTGTGGCGCTCGATCGGCGGCCATAAACGCTGCGCTGTCTGTCTAATAAAACTCATCTAAAGCGCTTTATGTATATACCTCGAAATTGTGCTAGAGTGACGAATTGTCTAAAAGAGACGTACAGTTGAATAAATGCTAGCGTACTCAGATGAAAGGCCGTGTTTGCGGGTCATGCATCAGCTGCGTGTGGTGCCGTTTTCGTAAGTCAAAAGTAGGAGTATTTATGGGACTCCTGGCAACCAGTATAAATATATATATAACTGCAAAAGCTTTCAGAGCACGAAACTCGCGATAAGCCCAGTCAATCGCAGCTTCGCAACTTAACCGAAAGAATTGGAGAACAATAAATTAGTGGTTCGGGGAAGCACCCTTAACACGTTTGAAACTGAAGCCATTGGCTTGAGGAGAGTTTGAGGATTTTCTGTGCTGTGCTCGTGTTGCCATGAATTACGAACTTGGCCAAGCCCTTGTCAGCTTTATTAAACAAGTGCTTGAATTCAGCTGAATCTAATAGTGCATTTCAAGTGACTGACGTGTTATTCGTTATAATTATAATTATGTACTGGCAGTAATTTGGCAAGCATTAACCCACAATATTTTTTATTGCCCCTAAACTGCGGGTGTCATAGACTGCCAGGGAATTTCATGAAAACAGCCAGGGAAAGCTTGGAAAAACACCAGGGAAATTGAAAATGTCAACATAGGTATGCTGTCTTGTTATTTCCATACAATGTTTCCAGAGAATCGCTGTCCTTAAACATATTTTTGAAGCATTTCACCTCCCAAAAATTACAAATAGGTACGATTTTCTGAAAAAGAAATGAAAGTGAAGCATGCTGACATGGGGGGGGGGGGGGGCATTTCTTATTCAATCTTTTTGCATTACGTAAGTGTCCTGAACCTCGAAACTCCTAGAAAAAAATACTTGTTATAGAGCGCCTTCAATTATTTACTGTGATAGCATTCATTGTAATGACAGTTTCAGTTTTGTTTCCCAGAAGGTGCATATGTGTCGTGCCACAACACAGAAAGTGCTCACGGGGTATTTCTTGTGCTCATGTGGTATACCTAACTTGCAACCGTGTCAGCATTCCAGAAAGATATGATTATCTATAGGAAACTAAGTGACCATATCGACACAATCAATCCATCTGCCTTCTGTTGAAGTTATGGCCAATGATGTATCAGTTAAGAGTACGAGAAAGACATTTAAATGTGTATTAAGGAAAATAAATTACAATCTTTGGCATGATACGTTCAATACTCCAGTCACTCTTCTGAGCATATCATTCCGCGCGGGTATATTTAATTACCAGCCAAAAATGTAAGCAGTCCAACTGGGTAGCCTAGTTTCAGCAATTAATATAGAGGTCATTTGGGCTAATTAAGTACATTATGTGTCATATGGCCTTGTCAAAATATGTAACATACTGTTGCTGGCACCAGCAGCAATTGTAAGTTTAATTTTTCACCATACGGTAGAGTGAAACATTATGCGATGGTACTGTTTTGTATTGACAAGCAGCCATTAGGCATAGTTAAACCGTATTAAGGATTGACTTAAGTGGTTTGAGCGAATATATTAAGCTGCTTAATGAACGTACAAAAAATACACATTTGTTATTTTTGCCTCACATTGTTGTATCTACATATTTGCAGCATGCACCTGCAGCACCTTCGGAACGGCTTACACGAAGGTCAAGGCCAGCCTGGCAACCATGCTCGCCAAGGGGAAGCAGCTGTAAATATGTAAATATTCTCTTTTGATGATAGCATAAGACATGCATTTTAATAAATTAATGTATTATATCGTTCAATAAAAACAGTTATTTCAATATCGGTGCACTTGTTTTCTTTGTTGCACTGCATGAGTCTGCACTAGTGGAATTGCTTGAAATATTTGTTTCTGCAACATATGAGAGTGCAGCTGGTTCAGGATCATTAATAATCTATTAACATGAATGCATAAATGCAGATGGGAAGCAACAGGTGCACATGCATAATATACGTTCAAAATTTTGTTGCTGCCATATGTAAACAAAAATTTTAACTAACTTGCAGATAGTAGATTTCATTCAAGCGAATGCATTGCATGCAACTAAACTTTCTTCAATGTGCAATTACACAAATGCTCATGCAGCTTTACATAATGATTCACGGCTGCATACATTTTAGATTTTTGACTGCTTCCATCTGCATGCATGCTTTTCTATGTACAGTTCCCTATGTATGTTCCCATACTGCATACTGGGTACAATAAATTTTTGTAGACATTTCCAATAAACTGCTTATTAGCAAACCCCAGCAGCGAGTGTTTATAGAATAACATTGCCTGCCGAAACATAGTTGGCAAAATGTGGTGTATTATCTAGTATATATGGTGTCCCAGTAATTTTAGCCAAGCTGGTCAATGAAAATGAAAGGTTAAAAAACAACACGGTGCAAGATATATGATCATAAAAAGACCTACAGGTCAGACCTCTGAATTCACGGCCGAATGCACGCCATAGGTCTTAAAATCGGATCTTATTGCAGCGTCTTTTCTTAATATTATTTTTCATTGAACAGCTTCACTAAATTTAAGTTAGCTGGGACACCCTGTACAATTGTAAGGCTGAAGTCTATAGATTAGCTATAGACTGATCTACAGGAACTCTCTGTAGGCAGACTGTACCACATTCTACAAAAAGTGTAAGGCCATAAGTCCATAGACAGACTATATACTGGTCTATAGGAATAGTTTATAGTCTGTAGACATTTCATAGACATGTCTACAAAAGTAAAACTATATAGGCCTATAGACTTTTGTCTATAGACACTCTGCAGACATTTGTCTACAAAAGTGAATTTTCATTGATCTATAGACCGTCTATAGTCAGTCTATAGAATCAGACATTTTGTAGACTAGTCTACAAAATGTGTACGGCCATAAGTCCTATAGATTGTCCATAGACTGGTCTATAGGAATAGTCTATAGATACTCTATAGGCGTTTGTAGATAGTTTATAGACTTATGTATACAAAAGTAAAACTAAATAAGCCTATAGACTTTTGTCTATAGACATTCTGCAGACATTTGTCTACAAAAGTGAATTTTCATTGATCTATAGACCGTCTATAGTCAGTCTATAGACTCGGACATTTTGTAGACTAGTCTACAAATAGTGTATGGCCATAAGTCCATAGACTGTCTATAGACTGGTCTATAGGAATAGTCTATGGATAGTCTATAGCAATCTGTCTATAGACATTTTATAGACTTATTTCTACAAAAGCAAAACTATATAAGCCTATAGACATTTGTCTATAGACATTCTATAGACATTTGTCTACAAAAGTGAAATTTCATTGATCTATAGACAGTCTATAGTCAGTCTATAGACTCAGACATTTTGTAGACTAGTCTACAATTAGTGTATGGCCATAAGTCCATAGACTGTCTGTAGACTAGTCTAAAGAAATGTCTACAAAAAGTCTGTTGACTTCATAGACAAATGTCTACACACTTTATATAGACTTTCTACAAAAATTTTTGTAAGGGTGGCCACGCTTGTTCGCTCTGGTGGTAGTCTGGCCAGGCGTCTGCTTCTGCGAAGATCTCGTAGGACTGGCTGGTCCAGGGCGTCCAGTACCACGCACCTCCACCACTTGTGACGGATGTAGAATAGATTTATTTACAATGAAAGGGGCAGAGTAGACATGGGACAGTCCGAAACAGGCGATGCCCGAAAAACCTCGCGCCACTTCTTCTTCTACTATTCTCTACCGGTGCGGCGTTACAATATATATATACTGAACATGTGTACAGTATATACAGCTCTTATGTGCCCTTGTGCACCGCAGCGCCCCTAGCGGTCTCCAAGCAAACCAGAGCTACGGACGGACAACGGACGACGGACAAAGCTCGGCCCTAAGGTTTTTCGCCCTAAAAATATTTCTCCAGCAAGCCCCCACCACGACCTGAAGCTTGACATCTTTCACACGATGACGTCACTCATACAGGCATCACGATGAATTCGTCATCTGAGCATCACATCTCTAAGTGTGTACACATGTGCTTCCGCCAAATGCCGGTTTTATTTTGCTCGTTTCGTTGATATTGTCGAAAAACTGTTAATAAAGAGTAGTACTTCTTTCGACCCTGTAGTTGCACCGATGGGGCAATTATTCGGAGCATTCTTTTTTTATGTGACTGCTTCTGAGCTTGTTGAAACTTCTTTAAATAAAGTATGTTGAGGCATGTCAACCCTTTCTTACAGTATCATCAGAAATAACAAGCCTTCGTTCTATCAAGGTCATTTTAACCCTTCAAGAAAAGCCGAGAATTCTACAAGTTAGCGTAGCAAACGTGGTCGTCTAAACACAAATAAATCAAACTGTAAAACAAATGCAGCATTAATTGACAGTTTTATTTTAAAGTAAGCGTAAGAGTGGCGTTAAGGTAATAGCGTTACCGCTGCGCAAATGACCTTTGCAGAAAGCGAGTTTTAGTATAGCGTGATAGCGTAGTTTACGCGCGGGGCGCTATTCCATTACGCTTTGAATTTCAGATACGTAATGCACTTAACTGATTATATCTGTGTGTGCCTCCGGAAACTGCGAGAGGCAGCTCAATGGAAGGTAGGAACGCATTGTATTTGTACTTTACATGTCCGACACTACAAGCAGTACAAGCTATCTACCATAGCGTCCGAAATCTTCGGACCTCATAGGCCATATGGTGTCTTAACACGTATCTCCCGCCTTCAGCGATAGTGCTGGCACATCGGAGGTTGCTCCATGTCAGAGCAATGTGAACATTTTGTTAACATTACAAAACATAGCTGGCATGAAATGTATTTTATCCACACTTACAGGATATTTCAACACTATTCAACCTTCAAGCCATGTGCCCATGTACGATGTACGCCGTTGCACGGCTTGGTCTACACCGTTTTGTCGGACTGTGTACCGATTTCAATCAAGCGCCTATAAACTTCCCTGTTACCTTAACACACTTGAACGAAATAACATCTCATTGGAAGAATTATCCAAAAAAAGGTAATTAGTGTTTTGCCGCTCCTGAACTAAAGGATGGTGTTTCATTCTGTTTTTTTTCGCATGTTGCGTTATTGTTTGTTAAATGACACAAATGTTAACAAACGCACTAAGGCTGTTCTCAATATTGTACGTATATTTTCTTACTGATCCCTACTGTAAGTATTTTTGCCCTTGTACTTTCGTAAATTCAGAATGTATTCAAATGTTTTCCGCATTTATCTGCGTTTGTCATAACTAAGCTGTTTCCTCACCATACTGTCATGTGGGGCGTAATGGGGTTCTCTCAAGCCGCTGGATGCGGCTTTTACCCTTACGTCCGCTCTCATTCTGTATTCTGTGGAAAGAGAGAAATAAAGACTATTATATTATTATTAAAAAAAGTTACAACACCCCTTCACAAATATCAGTACGGTAAGAGAAACACGTTTGCTCTTTTTATGTATACAGAAAGTGAATGTACTTGGGCACATAAAACATGCGAAATAGTGCTTATAATGGGAGCAGAGCATAAAACAGTAACGTCAGGTTTCCGTGCCTGGTGTGTTATCTTGAATGATATAATGTCAGAATAGCGAGACGTGTTGACACTTATTCCAATGCACGAAAACCTACGACAGGCAATATTCAGTTATTCATTAAGTTCGATTAGTGCATATGTCCATGTAATTTTGACAGGCCAAGTTGGTCTCCTCTTTAATTGTAGGAAACATCTCAAACATTTTTTCTTCGTTGGTGCAAGATGGTAGTTCTAGCTTCTTAAATGAGTTTTGCCATCTGCTTTTTCTAACATTTATTGTTTTATAGTTTTTCTATACTTTATTGTTTTATCAAGTGTAGATTGGTCGATACGCACTTGTGCTTAGTTTAATTCTCAGAATATTTGCTGCAATTGGGACTTTCGACACAACATTGTTTTGGTTGATTCAGTTATCAGCGACACCAATAGTAAAGTTATCAAAAAAATATTGTTATTTTGCTCAAAGAAATACCTGCAATTTTTTTGTTTACTGAAGCCATGTCAATTTATCTTTCGCGCTTGACGCTCTACTGAAGTTACCCTGCTTTCCCTAACTGACTTCATCAAACAATCTATTAACGCGATAGCGTTAGGGGCTCCGTTAGCATAAAATCCGGCGTCGGCGTCGGTGTCGGCGTAAGCGCCGGCGTCCGTGGTGGAAACAATAATTCCGAACCACCCCGACCACGCAGGCCCCACGCGTGGCGCAGAGGTGCGGGTGAACTAATCGAAATTCTCAAAGCAAAATGCATCACCAAAATCGTAAAGTACGACGCAACCACAACTCACAGAGGTTATAGCGTCAAATTGGAATTTACATATACGAGAAAAGCAATATATTTTACACGGTAACCTTACGCGTCAGGTTTGAATTGATGGTCCCCGAGTGGGCCTAGCCAGGTGACCTTGAGTTTACTCGCGTCTGTTGTGGAGCGATTAAAGTTGTTTCACCCCTTTTCCAGCATTTCTACCGCTGATACAACGGCGCTCCACGGTTTGCTCCTTGTAAATGTATTAACCAGATGGCGCTTTCCTCCTCGGCCAACGCATGCGGAGGCGAAGTTGGAGAAAAAAGAAAGCTGCAGTTGCCGGGAAGCCTGATAAACAGCCAGGGATCCTTGAATGCTATCGCGTTCCTCTTTGAAGGCGAAGCTTAAGCGACCTCAAAATTTTTTATTTAAGATGTGTGGTTGGCTCATTTTTCTTCGACTTCCCAAAAGCAGTTGGCGCAATGATTCATATCTTCTTGTCTAACAAACTCGAAGTGCGTGTTATTTCAAGTCCGGTCCTAAAGTTAATAAAACGTTCCTTACTGAACAGACAGGACACGGTATACATACCAAGCTTTTTCTCTGCTAGGGAACAATTATTCAAGGAGTGCCGCAAGGCTCGTCACTTGGTCCAATAATTTTGTGCCTTACATCGATGATCTTCCTGACCGTATAAACATAGCTCATGGCATTTTATATCTCGGCGATTCGACTATTTCTTTTGCTGATACTTGTATTATCACTCTCACAACTAGATTAAAAGCTATTCTTTGTAGAGTCAAAGTGGTGCCATTATTCTGCTAATTTCCGGTTTTCTAATCGCCTCAATGTAAGTTAACCTCACTATCGAGCATCATAATACTCTATCATTCCTTTGTGTTCACCTCGATGGTAATGTGAAGCTCGTTAATTATATTGCTCACATTGAAGAGATGGCAGCGTTCTGCATTCGTGCGCTCCTTAAAGCACGCTCATACTGATCTCATCGCATTTTCTTTGTCATTACTTTGCTTGGATAGATAGTAAATGAGTTATGGCATCTAATCATGAGGTAATACACTTCTGTTTCATGTTTGATTTCTTCACCATTTGGAGAACCAGGCTTTTCTGATTGTATTTTACTGTTATCGTGACGGAAGTGCTACTGCCCTTCTTCGTTGCAGCAACATTTTGACCATTATTAACTTGTTTGTGTTACTATAATAAGAAATATCAAACAATCTGTCTAGTAATTTCATCGATTGGAATATTTCAGTAAATACTAATTGTAACAGGTTTGCTGGTAAATATAATTTGCCTGTCTCAGGTTTTGACTAAGTGCCGTAAGTCATCTTCATCTCTCTGAGCCATCTTAATAAGGAATCATTTATACATGTATTTAAAAGTTAACGTGGCTTTAATTGTAATAAATTATTAATGAAATACTATGTTGTTAAATTTCATATGTTCGTGCACCTTTAGTTCAAATACTAGGATTTTGTTTCTATACACGCACACACACACACACACATATATATATATATATATATATATATATATATATATATATATATTTATTTATATATATGTGTGTGTCTGTGCGTGTGTGTTTATTCATTTCTTTATTTTCTTTATTCTTTATGCTCAAGCTAATTTCGGACTTGATGGGTTAGTGCTATCGTTCCTGCTGTTGCTAACCTTTGTATTATTTATATGTAACCTTCACTGAGGGTCCCGTTTCAGACTAGTACTTTGGGACTGTCATCTTCACACTTTCTGTGCCTGAGTTGACCTGAAATGTACTAATTTTACCAATAAATGAAACAAATGGATGGGCAACAAAGTAGGCAAGGATCACACGCAATCAGCCAAAGCAATTTGTAAAAGGAAGCTGTGCTTCCTGAAAAATGGCATATGCGCCAATGACCAAGCGTGTAAGTATTTGCATAGGAAACGACATATATCCTAATTTAGCGTCCCATATGCTTCATTTCTTTCCGGAGAGGGGTCAGCATCTGCTCAGCAATCCGAGAAATGGAGGTGCGCCGAGTGAACAACAAGTCATGACATCGCAGCTTCTTTCAATGCACAAGGACATGTGGGTACTTCGCGCTTTAAAATTATTGCTGTCACATTCCTTCTGCCCAGAACCAAACTTCAGCACGATTTTGTTTTTTCATCTCCGGTCTGACACGATTGCAGCCGAAAGCGTAAGTTTTTTTTTTGAAATATATGTGCTTTCTATGCAGAAATTTCTTCTGTGACGCGCAGTCGGCGTTTAAATAAGAAGGGCACGCCGCAGCTGTCGCATTTCAGATATTTTTCTGCTTTCAGTCAAGTGAACTTCTGACTCGACCAAGGTTCAACCAAAGATCCGTACTTTCAGCATGCGTGCCCTTCATGTTATGCTCGTATTGGCCGTTGCCGCCCTGGCGCCAGGTATGTACTGCTTCCTGTTTAGCTACTCTGCTGTGGCGCTGGTACGCTATTCCTTCATATTTGTGAAGATAATAGCGCCATCTACGTAGGAGATGCGTGCATACGTTTCCCCGCCAATAACGTAAGAAATCACAAATATGGAAGCAAATATGGAAAAAAGTGAACATTTTCTTTTGTTTCATGGTACGCTAAATCCCGCTTTCGCAATAATAAAACAAATATGATGTTTACCGGGAAAGCTGGCATTCCAAAAAGAAAATAAGCCACTCTGAGAACAATTTCTTAAAGCGCGATGGCGCTCCTTATACCGCAAAAATGTATCAGAAACAAAATTCGTATTCCCACTGTTACATTATTTAGTACGTTGGACTTAAGTTTCAACTGAATGTTTCAACCAAATATCTAAAGTGCAAAAGTTATTGAATATGTTTCCTGTTATCTAAGTTTTCATCGGGCATTCGAATTCTCATATATCATATGTACATTTGGTTCAATTTATGATGCCCTTTATTACGCTTTTAGTATCTTGCAGTCATATCGAACGCATGGTGGTAGGTAAGTGCAGTATTTCTTGCTAGTATAAATACCAGCCACAACCAAGACGCGAATTACTGATTTATAGAAATGGCGTTCTGGCACATAAAAACTAAGAGGAAAGAAGAAGGGACAGAGAGAGTACGCCAACCAACGACACGACGTGATATTGCACGACATTGTAAGTTACTACATGTCGTGCAAGATTTCTGAGTTGGGCCTCTTTCTGTCTGTTCTTTTTTTTTGCGTCTTAGTTTCGCTGCGCTAGAATCTCATTTATAGCATGAACTAATAAGCCGAAGACCGCATTCTAATGATTTCGAAATGAACATTCTATAGGATGTCATATTTCCAATTTTTGTTTCTTTGTTTTGTTTGCTGCGTAATTAGTACTACTAATTGATTCAACCGCGGACACCTCAAGGCTGCACTTGCGTTTTCTTCAAAATATCTACCGTCATACGGGGGAAGATGGATTTTTTAGGCACGTTTCTCATTATGTTTCGACCTGATAAACTCACGCTGCTAATGTCTTCTTTTTGTATATTCTTTTCAGCATGCCCGCACAGCCTTCACAACAGGTTTTTGAAACGGACTGAATTTCGATGCTACCCGGTAAGGATCATATAATTTAATACCACCGTGATAGTGTTCGTGTATCTGGATTTTAGCTTTTAAAGACAATAGTTTCTCAAGAGCTTCTTACAATGATGAAAAATAAAGTAAAAAAGAAATATTTCATTACTAGGACCAAATGTGCTCTCTAGTTTTATTACAGACAGAAGCCTAAAGTCTCCAAATACACTTCAAATGTACCATATTGATTGCGCCTTACAAAGCGGTTTCAGTCACTAAAAAAGGGGGGAGGGGTGCAGATGTTGGTCAAGGTCTGAAAACTAAACATATGCGTACCACCTGTATGTTTTGATGAAGTATGATTCTTCAATTTCCTTGCAACATTTACTGCGCCACTTTATTTCTTACTTTTATTGAAATGTAAAAAAACAGACACTTCACAAAGGGACAAGAAAATCAGCGACAAGCAGTAAACTTTATTAGCTTTTACATATCACTCCTGAGGTTTTTCAGGCTTCCGCACATGGCGGTCTTGCACTAAGCGGCGTTGCGAAAGCTGCTAAATTTGTAGATGATAAACTGATAAACATTAAAGCAGTCATTGTTAACTTTCCTGTACTTCTTTGATTACGCTTTAAAAATCAATATTCATCTTGATACAATGCACAAAACAGAACTAGGCCAGCAGACAGCACCGCAAACTCTATAATTATGCGACAGCGCACTTAGGTTATGATGATTTCGACATCTCAACAGCGGCTGGTGTGTGCGTCCAGAGTTATCTTGCACAATCTGTTTTATAAAAGTGATGTTTCTATACCTCGTATCTCCTTTGGCATTTTGTACACACTGTCACGTGACCGCGTACGCTCCGCACAAGTTGAGATTTCTGTTAGGTACATTCAACACAGTTGAAGTGTGCCTATAATGAAATAAAGAAATGCGTAGCCGATGGTGGCATTAAACCGTTGTCTTCCAGCAGAGCAATCCAGTGCTCTATTAGGACAGCACTGCATTATTATTTCTCTATTGCCAAGGTTCCTCTTTCAAACGTCTGCCGCGTGCGTCACGTGCAAGTTTCTCACATTCTTTCCTCGTGACATCTAGCTTTTTCAGACGCTGTATTTCACTACACTGCCTCAGGGATTGGCACTTACATTTTCACAGCACTGCCTCCGGGACGGGCCTATATTTTATGTCTGACAGATAGCTACAAAGTATGTGAGGTCTGCCTATACTGCTATTGCAATAACATACTACAAAATAGCCGAAAAGTTCCTCATAGCTGACATCTGCAAACTAAATATAAGGGCTTAACGCTACTAAGGGAAGAATTGCTGAGTTCGGTGTCAAGCCAGCCACCAGCCACGGCAGAAATGAAGCCTACATCAAAATGCCGCATAGAAACAAGTTTTCTATCAACGTAATTTAGAATGAGCGCGTATCTGCTTATGACAAATACAACTAAATATCTTTATTATAAATTCTACTCCACTATCTGCGCATGAGAACACATGCTTATTAGGACTGTGCGGCTGCCCACGCACGCAGAAAACTCAGACGGCCTGGCACGTCCTGACACATGCATGGGAACTCATTTGTGTGGATGTTTCTCAGCGTTGGACTGACCTACTGAGTCCTCGAAAATTCTTGACCTTGCCATGAAAATTTCCACCCTTTGAGAGGTGTAGATAATGTAAACAAGCAGTTTAAAAGAAATTAAATTGGTGTCAATATTATAAAAGTTTTTACGCAAACTGATGCAGGATTTGCTGGGTAAAAACTTTTTGGCTGTGGTAAATTAGGTTGTTTTCATTTCTTCTGTAGATTTAACTGCTAGTTTATGTGATATATATATATATATATATATATATATATATACATTTTTGTGTGCATATACATACTTCTCTCGATTCTCTGTCGAGAAGGAGTGAAAATGCACATCTTTGCATTTTAGCCACTCAAGGCTGCTTGTCCCAATTATTACTTTAAAGAAATCCTACTGAGACTAGCGTATATACCAGTAAATTGACTAAGTAAACATGATGATCGGAAATAGACAGAGAATGGTCGCCATGACCACTTTCCTAAGGTCTTGCGAGCCGCTACGTTCATTGCCCAAAAAATGAGTATTTTCCTTTCTAGATTTTTGGCAAGTGGAGAAGGACGGGGGTGACTAACGGAACAATATAAGTGTGACACCTTGTGAGACGAATTGTGGTGGCTAAACCAGAAGCTCTATTTCTGGAGTGCTCATTGCAACTAGTCCGCCAACGTGACGTTCGATATCACTAGGTTGATGCAAATGTTTTTTTTTTGTCTATGTATTACGGTCATCGTTACCTGGGTGGCAAGTCATATCTATATATGAAAAGGGTGCCACTTACGTAACAAAAAAGGCAGATGATGAATAGTGGAAAACGCATAAGAAAAGGTCAGATGAATTACTCTTCTACGATACCAAAACTCTTATCTTGAGAAAATTATTTGTAAGCTAGAAGAGATTCAATAAGAAAGACGGTTGACTATATACGCAGCATGCCGTGACGTCATAAACGTGGACGACATCTGCATTGACTGAGTTGTTTTTACTGATTAAGATCTACTACATTGTGTTCTAGAAGAGACAAATCCTGGATTTGGCAAGTTCTACAACTATATTACTGAGTCAAAACGGCTCTAAGACGAAACGAAAATTAGTCAGGTAACACTGACGTACCGGCGCTAAGGTTCTGCGCGAAGCTTCATAAAATGAAACTTTGGCTTCCAATTTCTCTTACAATCAACCTTTTACCACTAAATTAGTAAGGATTTGGTTTCAGAGAATAATTTGTTCGACTAAGCTAATTTAACGTTCCGTTTAGGTGTCACTTTAAGGCAGCGTGTGAATCTGAACTTGCATGTGCAATAGTAAGAGGAAGCTGGCGATGCCTTTGTGTCAATTGTCGTTCTCTTTTGCATACATTCGGCACCAGACTTTATTGAGCTGGTACAAGATTTGCAAGATTTTACAAACAAAGGACTACGGTCATTTTGAACACGACTATGGAAACGACGACAACGTCGAAGACAATTACGGAGGAGACAGTGAGGAGCCGGGTGATGAAAAAGAGGAAAACGAAAAAGAAACCACTACTGCCGCCCATGCGTCTTCGACTACTTCCACTGTGTCATCACAGCACAACTCGAAGTCGACAAGACCTGCTACACAGCAGTACTCAGCCGATGTCAGGAGTACAGAAAACACCCCGACTAAAACGCAAGAAATGCTGGTATCGGCTTCAGCGTCTCCGAAAGGTGGCTCGACAGCTCAGATAGGGACGTCAGCCACGACATATGCACAATCTACAGGATTACTGGTGTCGACAACCAAAAGCGCAACATTGACTATGTAATCAGCAAACGTGGCGAAGGATATACTGAAATAAAGCGGGACAGGAATTGGAACATTCTGGGGACATGCGGAAGCGTTAAACCAATTGCTCCTGTCAATAAATGCCATACTGTTATCCCTTTTTTCTTTCTGACTTGTATCATACTAGAGAATCTGGCAAGTAGCGAGCGGTTCGTACGTAGAATTTTTTTCTCTTTTGAATGCCACATGCTGGTAATGGTAAATACCTATGTTTTTTTTGTGCTTCTGACACTTGGCCTGCCTGCTACCGGATGGCATGTCACCATGACTGCAATCTTTTGCGGCTACACGCAAACCCGGCTTCACAACAGTACACGCTAATTTTGCACTCAGGAACCAGACCTCTGTCATCATCGTATTCCTCCAGAAGAAAAAAAAAGCAAGAATAACGAACTGATACGCCACTCCACGAAATAATAATAAAGAGATCAATATTGAATCAAATAATTATCCTCAAGTCCCCTCAAACATCGGATAAATATCTTGCAATCTTCTTATTTTTCACATTTTTTGTAGCTGCCCTAGAGACAACGGAGGTGGCATTTGTTTTGTTCTGGACGCAACTTCCCTCCCATATTACGTTGGGACATACCGTATGCACACTTACGTCACCCTTCCTGCTTATACCACCGTTCTTAATCCCAAAATATCGAGCACGTAGTGGTTACGTCGCATGCTCTAGGCTCTCGTACTTTTTTGAATGAGCAAAGAAACTCTCCCCAAAAGAGATTGCAACCGCTGAACCTACTTTATGGGAAGAAAAACCTCGCGTTTGCACTTTAGGGCCATTCAAAATTTTCGACATTCAAGATTCGAGATTTCTTTATTTCGGCCATATTTTACAATATGCCCCCGAGGAGAGGCTAAAGGAGGCAGATAATTCATGCCTCCTGACAAGGCCTTTCCCCGGTTTACAAATCATGGCGCCGGTGGCGAACAGGCAAAGCACATAATTATCAGGAACGCTGCTCATTGAAATTAATACGACAACAAAGACAACAAATGTACACCAAAGCAATGATAAAGAACTGCACAAACTAGTTAGCAGTCAACTAAAAACAGAAAACGGAAAACGCTGCGGTGAAAACAAAAACATCATGAGTAAAACAACAGATCAAACCAATTGATGACAATATAAAGGTTGCTGTGATTGTTCAAAGTTGCATAGAAGGAAAAGCATCTTTACTTTTTCCTAAACATCGGTACACTAGTAGTTTCTACAGCTATTTGCATACTCGATTGGTACGTATTACACAGGGATGCGATTTGGTGATGTAAACTTTCTTTCACATAACTGGTTTTAGATATAGTAGTAGACAAAGCTACAGTGCGTAAATAATATGTTATATCCCTCGACAGATAACTGTTATTGAAATTATCAAAATCCTGCTTGATTTTATAAAAAAATGTACACTGCGAAACTCAAGTTATAGGAATGAAAAAGATCGCGAACATGGCAAGTCATGAAAATATCTGCTTCGACTGCAGGGCCTGCACACAACGCTCGTAGGGCTCTTTGTTGTTCCTTGCACGAAACTTGATTTTCCCACGTCCAGCTGTTCATGCTGATCAGACGGCGGCAATCTCGAAAGCGGACTCTCTTGCTAGGAACATCTCGGCTCCGGCCCCGCTTGGGTTCTTTCTCCTTAGGACCTAAATAATGTTCGTCCTCACTCATATGATGTTTAAAACTGAAAAAAAAAATGTAACTGACGCTTCACTATCTAGACAGCCCCAAAAGTTTATGTTTATTGTTTCCTTTCAAACTTTTCTTATAGGTTCGTGCACCACCAATTTTAGGTTTTTTTTTTAACTCGGAAGAACGTTTCCGCGACGTATGCGGCATGCTATTGATCTTTCGTTACTCAAGTATTTGATCTCAATATTGTTACGCGAAGAACGAGTCGGTAAGACGGGCAACTATTTACAGGATGTATTTACAACAGCGGTTGCAGCGCTGACCGGTTAGGTTCACAGCGCGAGCCCAGCTCGTTCTTCCTCTTCTTTTCTCGAGTGATGGCGCCCGCGCGCCTCGGTCAAACAACCAAATACCACACGCGTGTAGCATAATCCCCCGGCGGCAGAAGCGACGTCCCGGAGCGTCTAAATGTCATCACTGGGAGGGTGATACTGCTTCAGTCGTGTAACGTGCACGACATCGCTGAACTGGGAAGCAGATGGGGCGTCAGGGGCGATCTCGTATGTGACGGGAGTCACGGCACGAAGCACTCGGTAGGAGCCTGTGTAACGCGACAGCAGTTTTTCTGACAAGCCGACCTGACGCGACGGAGACCATAGAAGCACCAAAGAACCAGGCGGGAAGTGCACGTCTCGATGTCGCTGGTCGTACAAACGCCTTTGACTCTCTTGGGAGTTCAAAAGGCGGTCACGGGCAATTTCCCTTGCGTGAGCAGCGCGGGCGACGGCATCAAGTACATATTCACTGGTGGGTGCCGCGTGAACAGGGAGAGTTGTGTCGAGGGGCAGTGCTGGTTCTCGGCCGAACAGGAGGAAAAATGGGGAATAGCCGGCTGTGTCGTGGCGCGAGGAATTATAGGCAAAGGTGACAAACGGCAGAGTGAGGTCCCAGTCTGTGTGGTCGGAAGAGACATACTTCGCGAGCATGTCTGTGAGAGTGCGATTAAGACGCTCCGTGAGGCCATTAGTTTGCGGATGGTATGACGTGGATAGCTTGTGCCTCGTGGCACAGGACTGCAGGATGTCCGCGATAACTTTTGACAGGAATGTCCGGCCACGGTCTGTGAGAAGTTGTCGCGGAGCTCCATGTAATAAAATCACGTCGCGTAAAATTAAATCGGCAACATCTATGGCGCAGCTTGTAGGGAGCGCTCGGGTGATGGCGTAGCGCGTGGCGTAATCTGTGGCCACAGAGATCCACCTGTTCCCAGAGGTAGAAAGAGGAAAGGGACCAAGTAAATCTAAACCAACCCGAAAGAATGGCTCCGCGGGAATGTCGATTGGTTGTAGGTACCCAGCAGGTAGCGTCGATGGTGTCTTGCGTCGCTGGCATTTATCACACGCAGCTACGTATCTTCGAACGGAGCGAGCAAGCCCAGGCCAAAAGAAGCGTCGGCGGATCCGGTCGTAGGTACGTGACACACCGAGGTGACCGGCAGTGGGGAGGTCGTGAAGTTCGTGGAGAACAGCCGAGCGAAGGTGTTTAGGGATCACAAGGAGTAATGCTGGGCCGTCGGGGTGAACGTTGTGGCGGTAGAGTACGCCATCTTGAAGTGTGAATAAGCGAAGGGAACTGTCGGCAAGTGGAGATTCCAGGCGGTCAATGATGACACGCAAGGACGGGTCACGGCGCTGCTCGTCGGCGACATGGACCAGAGGAAAAACAGAGAGAACGCAGGCGTCGGTGTCAGGCTCAGACGTAGAGGTCAGGTCTTCGACTGGGTAGCGAGAGAGGCAATCTGCGTCCTGGTGTTGGCGTCCCGACTTGTACGTCACTGTGTAGGGATATTCTTGTAGTCGGAGAGCCCAACGACCAAGCCGGCCAGTAGGATCCTTGAGCGACGAAAGCCAACACAGCGCATGATGGTCTGTGATTACTGAGAAGGGCTTGCCATATAAATATGGGCGGAACTTTGAAACAGCCCAGACGAGAGCAAGACATTCGCGCTCGGTAATCGAATAGTTGCGCTCTGCAGTTGTCAGGAGTCGGCTAGCGTAGGCTATAAAGCGGTCGTGTCCGTGTTGGCGTTGCGCTAAGACGGCGCCGATCCCATAACCACTGGCATCGGTTCGGACCTCTGTTGGTGCATACGGGTCAAAGTGGGCCAAGATCGGTGGATTAGTCAGAATCGTGATAAGGCGTGAAAATGCGGCAGCCTGAGGGGAACCCCACGTAAAAGGCACGTCTTTCTTCAGAAGTTCAGTGAGTGGTTGAGCGACTGCTGCGAAATCTTTCACGAACCGTCTGAAATAAGAACAGAGCCCCACAAAACTCCGGACGTCTTTGACAGACTGAGGTACAGGGAAAGCCGTTACTGCTCGAACCTTCTCCGGGTCGGGTTGTACTCCGGAAGCATCGACGAGCAGCGCCGTGACCCGTCCTTGCGTGTCATCATGATGTTACGCGAAGAACGAGTCGGTAAGACGGGCAACTATTTACAGGATGTATTTACAACAGCGGTTGCAGCGCTGACCGGTTAGGTTCACAGCGCGAGCCCAGCTCGTTCTTCCTCTTCTTTTCTCGAGTGATGGCGCCCGCGCGCCTCGGTCAAACAACCAAATACCACACGCGTGTAGCAATATTAATCGAGGTTACTTGTAGAAGCACACGCTTTACATTACAACAAATTTTGATTCCGGGAAACTGAGAAACTTTTACGAGAAACGTTTGTGACCCACGACAGGCTTTGACCACTACTGATGTCACATAAACGTGAGTTCTGAAATACAGTGTCGCCAGATAGCTCCAATGCTAATCGATATTACCGTCGACACTCATCGTGAGATTAGCTCTGCTGCAATTTTATATGAAGACTTCCAACAAAAATTTGCATTTCAACTTAGAAGGACCCATGAAACAACTTCGTGATAATCTAATGTTTTTGATCTGCACTGACGATCCGCCTAGTTCTATCATATATTTCCAAGTGATAGTCATGTTTTGACCAAGATTCTGATAATGGCATAAGCACACAAAGAGACAGCCAAGTAATAAAGTTGTAAAAATGTATCACGCAGGTAAAAATACAGGTTGCTGACAAATAATAACCGATCTAGAAGTATTGTGTTCAGGAAATCAGATTATACCTAGATTCGGGACAATGAATGTAAACTGCTATACTCTTAAGACCTATACGCTTTGCAGTATTGGCCTGCGCAGGTCGAAATTTGGTATTCAGAAAAGAATACGTTCTGCGACAAGTTAAAAGAATGAGCTGAAATATTCATGAAAACTATGCAGTTAAAGACGGGACAAGCGTAAAAATTTGACACGGACAACCGCAGACTCACAACTAGATTTACTGAAAGGAAACAAAATGTATCAGAAGGTAGCCCCTCCTACAAACATCACATCACAGCACATGGTCAATCGTGAACAAAGAAAAAAAACAAATATACGCCACGATAGCTCACCATTCGTGCTACGCGGACTTGGAAAGCACACAAACTATTTGCCTTTGAAAGATGATGACGGCGGCCTGACGCAAGAGTTTCCAGGTTTTCTGATATGAAACGCCTTGATGATTTTTCGATTTCGTTTGCCTCTGTCATTCGACAAAATCTGTGTGTCCAAGCAAACAACTTCAGTCGAAAAGAGACTTGTGCGGCGACCCACACAGCAATAATCAAGGATAAAAATGCAGAAGATCCAACGATTTGGAGTACCGCAGAGCTTTGTAAGAGTGCATAGTGTCGAAATAAGCCCGCACGCACGCACAAATACATGCACAGAAACACACAAATTATACCAAGCCTTCTGCTAAGCGGAGTTGCGAACTACTGGCGAGTACGATGGACGCTTTGAACGCATCATGGTTTCAGTGGCAGCATGCGCATAGTTAAGTAGCGCAATTCGAATCAATTCTATGTGCAGGAAGCGTTTACTTCCTTATTACCTTGCAGCGGCGGATGCGCGTCGGCGAGCTATGTGCTTCGTTTTTCTTTTCTTTCCCTCGCATGGCCGGTGCCCCGCCGCTGCCGCGGATGCACGGAAGCGAGCGCCATCTGTTGATGGCGCAAGGAACCCAGCGGCACGTGTGCTCCGCTGTTATTGGTAGACCTACTCGGCAACAGAGCCGCCAGGCCGAAGCCATGGTCACTTAACCCATAGAGGTTCGCAAAGAGAAGTTTCTGTTTTTATTATTTGTCTAGTCCAGAATTGTTAGCTGCGCCGCCTGTGAAATCCGGCCTGAGGTAGTTTATGTACAATCGCCAATTTTCAGAGCCCCTCTTCTAAACTCTACATAAGTTCTTGGCATGAAATAAAACTTAGATGTTTGTACAGATGGACTGTCTAACTGTAGACCTTGCAGCGGAGTACTGTTGCAGTGAAAAAGATCTAATGAGCCTTCCAGCTACCGAAAAAACGTGTCAATCATATGGTGGACACCCTCGATGTAGCTTCGCCTTCAATTTTACTACTGCCAGTAATTACACTTTAATTCAAATGACTTACGCGCTACCAGCGTAGCCAACATACATAATTGTTTTTTTCTATTTCTATTGATAACGTATCAGCTGTAGTCTTGGAGATCACAGAGTGGTAGTAGATACGACGGAATGCCCGCAAAATTGGCGCCGGTAACGCGTCGAAAACGTGTGGCGTATGTGACGCATGTGCGATCGTGGCGTCTCTTCAATGCTGCCGTCATGGGCTGTTGCTAAATATCACAGGCAATGCATTGCGTGGACAGTAAGTTATATAAAATAATTCCCAGAAAGCGTAGTATTTGAGCACAGATGTGTGTGAGATTATATATCGCTTCGTATAGACTCCTAGTTCATTACAGTAATGTACATCTCCGGCAAGCTCAACGCGCGATGTTAGAGTACACGGGAAATGCTAGTTGTGAAATCCTCTGCACATGCTACGTTTTCGAAATTTCAAACCTCGTGGCGGTTTCAAAAAAACTTGCGCTGAACTTATGCTATTAGAGCATACGATGATTCAGAGGCGACGCGTGCGCAGTGTCGTCAGTCCTGAAAACGGTCATTCAGTCCTTTATGGTTCATAGAGATCAACGAAAGAAATAATTTTTTTGCTATGCGTTGGCAGTAGCATTTGCAAAGCGGTAACCCGTGCATGTATTTGAAATGCGGGACGCGTGCCATCCACGTGGTAGAGCCAGACAAATCGTGGGAGAGCGTAGAAGGACGTGAATGTATGTATGTATGTATGTATGTATATATATGTATATATATATAGATTAATCAGAAGCGATTATATTCCCTCAGGAGTGAAATAAATGTACTGGAGGTAAGCAGAATGTTCAATGTACCTTCAGATTAATTTTTGTGGGCTATATTTCCTGCAAGAACTGCACAGAAATGGCAAAACTAAGTCGCGTTGACAAAAGTGTGCACCATGGCTGAAGGGGGGGATTATATATATTGCCACCTGTAGGTAGTGGGTCGAGGGCAAGAGTGGGTCGAGCCCAAGAGAAGAAAGAAGACCGCGCGCTCCTTCTCTGCTCGAGCCAGCCCCGACGGTCGCGTCTTCCAAGAGCCAGCTGCTCTACGTTTATTAAACCTTCAGGGCTACTTCTCGAGGCTCGTGAAAAACTGGTGGAGGTGCTGGGTAAGCGTCTTCACGGATGTTGCAGACCCCTCCAAGGATCCGCGCTACGAATCCAGTGCCTGTCGACACTCCCGTGCATCGGGCCAGCCGCAGGATCAGGGGACTGTCTCCAGAAGTCGTCAACGCTACAGTTCCCACCACATCAACCGGTATGACCAGCGCTTCTCTTCAAACCGCCCCAACCGGTACGGGAAGCACGATGTCGAACCGTTACACACTTGAGAGCCCACGGATCCCGAAGACGTTTCATGGCACAGTGATCGAAGACGTCGAAGACTGGATGGTCGAATACGAGCGCGTAGCCTCCGTGAACGAATGGAACGACACGGAGAAACTCCGACACGTCTACTTCTACCTGGAGGATGGCGCGCGTACGTGGTTTCAGAACCGCGAGGGGCAACTGACGTCGTGGCGCGAGTTTTGTCGTCAGCTTTTGGAGACATACACCAGTCCTGATCGCCACGAACGAGCGGAACGTGCGATTCAGGCCCGCGTCCAGTTGCCAAACGAAACTGTGACCACTTACGTCGAAGACATGACGCGCCTCTTCCGACGGGCCGATCCAAGAATGACGGAGGAGAAGAAGTTACGTCATCTGATGCGCGGGGTCAAGGAGCAACTCTTCGCTGGCCTCGTACGGAGCCCTCCGCAGACGGTCGCGGAGTTCTTGTCCGAGGCCGTGACAATGGAAAAGATGCTTCTGCATCGCTCGAACATGTATGAGCGGCAAGCGAACAGCATGTCTACTGCTGACATTTTCACGGCCATAGGAAGCAACGGTGACTGTCTGCGAGAACTCATCCGCTCTGTCGTGCGTGAAGAGTTGCAAAAGGCCGCCGTAACACCGCACCCTACGGTAAGCTCCATAGCGAGCATTATCAAGGACGAAGTGCACCAGGCGCTCCGTGACACCTCGCCTCCTGCTAACGCTGCGGCAGTACCTGTTGAATATCCGCGTGCGACCTACGCGGAAGCCCTGAAGCGCCCTTCTCCCTCTCCGCCGCGGTTCGTTCGTGCTCCTCCTACGGTGTCAATTCAGTCGGCGCAGCCGATGTCGTACTACGACGCTGGGTATACACCGCCGCCGGTTGTTCATGCCGCTCCATTTGCCCACCATTCGGAGCAAGCGGTTCACTACGTCGACGACAGACGCCCGCCCCCTCGGAAGTCGGATGTTTGGCGTACACCCGATCATCGGCCTCTGTGCTTACACTGCGGTGAAGCTGACCACCTGTACCCCCAGTGCCCATACCGGCGCCTTGGGATTCGCGGCTTTTCCGCATACTCGCCGCCACCCCGATACGGCCAGCGACCCCGGGACATTGAGGACTACCTCTCTCAGCAGCGCTTGCCACCGCCTGCCAGGCAGCAGTCGCGATCGTCGTCTCCCAGACGATTTTCATCTCCGCCCCAGCGCTATTCTCCCGAGCGGTCGACCAGTCCCCGCCGGGAAAACTAACAGAGGCGATCTTTGGGGGCGAGGTCGCTGACGGTCGAAGCGCTGAAGACCTCCGACGGACGCAGTTACGGAAACATACCGGTCCGCCATCACCTGCAGCTGAACGAGACGACCGGCTTTCGCTCGATATACCAGAGACCATTGACGGTTATGCCGTGAGTGCTTTAGTGGACACCGGCGCAGACTACACCATACTAAGCAGGAAAATAGCAACGCAGCTGAAGAAAGTGATCACGCCCTGGCATAACTCGCAGATTCGGACGGCTGGCGGCCACGTTGTTACTCCGCTGGGCGCCTGCACGACTAGAGTTGAGATTCAAGGATCTACATTCGTTGCTAGCTGCCTTGTCTTACGCGAATGCTCCCGCGACGTTATTCTTGGGGTTGACTTCCTGCAGGAGTACGGCGCGATTATCGATCTGCAAGAGCGTCGTATCACTTTCTCTGCCGCACGAGCAATCGACGTGCAAGACGGCCAACGGCGCGACGACGTACTTCGTGTTTCGGCAGACAGTGTCACGCTTCCTCCACGAGCCAGTGTCCTCGTCGACGTTACATGCTGTGGCTTACGCGATGGCGAAGCGGTGGCCGAAAGTAACTTGGAACACCTACTGAAGCAAGGTGTTTGTGTGCCTCGAAGTGTTATACAGATTCGTGCTGGTCATTCGCAATTGCTTGTTACCAACTTTAGCTACGAGCACCGACACCTGTTCCGCGGCACTTCGTTAGCGTTTGCTGACGCAGTAGCAAACGTTAACAACTGCTTCACGTCAGAAGTAGTGGAGACAGCAGACACGTCTCTGGGCCATCTCGACATCAATTCTGAACTGTCCACCGATAGCCAGACAGCACTGCGCAAGCTCTTCTTGAATTCAGGACCTGCTTCGCACATTCTTCCAAGGTACGCCAGACTTCGATCACTAAACACAGGATCATCACGTACGAAGACTCACGCCCGATACACCAGCAGCCTTACCGCGTGTCGGCAAAAGAACGCGAAGCCATACGTACGCAAGTCCGCGAGATGCTTGACGATGGCGTCATCGAACCTTCTAACAGCCCGTGGTCGTCTCCGGTCGTTCTTGTCAAAAAGAAAGACGGAACGCTACGCTTCTGTGTCGACTACCGCAAGCTCAACAACGTGACTAAAAAGGACGTGTACCCGCTGCCGCGTATCGACGACTCATTAGATAGACTACGGCGTGCCCACTATTTTTCTTCTCTCGATTTAAAAAGCGGGTACTGGCAAATCGAGGTAGACGAACGCGACCGCGAGAAAACAGCCTTTGTGACTCCAGATGGGCTCTATGAATTTCGAGTGCTTCCTTTTGGCTTGTGTTCAGCCCCGGCTACTTTCCAGCGAATGATGGACACTGTCCTTACTGGACTGAAGTGGCAGACCTGTCTTGTGTACCTGGATGATGTGGTCATCTTCTCTGAAACGTTCGAGCAGCATCTTTACCGCCTACGGAGTGTGCTAGAAGCCATCCGATCGGCAGACCTCACACTTAAGCCCGAAAAGTGTCACTGTGGTTACGAAGAGCTCAAGTTCCTCGGGCATGTAGTAAGCGCCAAAGGGGTCCGACCCGATCCCGACAAGCTTGCCGCTGTGGCCGCGTTTCCAGCTCCTGCCGATAAGAAGGCCGTCCGGCGCTTCCTGGGTTTGTGCGCCTATACTATCGCCGGTTTATTAAAGGCTTTTCGAAGATAGCGGAACCCCTGACACGCCTTACGAGGGACTTTCACTTTCACTTTCACTTTATTTCCTTAAATACCCCTGTTCGGGGTATTACATAAGGGGTGGGTTACAAAATATGAGATACAAAGAATAAAAAAAATGTTACAAGGCATATTGCGAGGCAATTTCTTCTATGAAGGCAGATGAGCAGGGTATAGAAACAATGTTGTGCGCAAGGCCGTTCCAGTCTTTGGCTGTTCGAGGAAAAAAAGAAGATGCAAAAGTGATAGTACGCGCCCGTGGACGAGCTACGTTTAAGGAATGTCCTATGCGATGGGATATGCGTGACGGTGGCAAGATATATGGTGCACGATTGAGTACGCTGTGGTAGAATTTGTGAAATAATGATAAGCTAGCAATTAGACGGCGGTGGGAAAGGGTTTGTATGCCCGATTCCGCTTTTAACGAAGTTACACTGACATCGTATGAAAAGGCGGAGTGAATGAACCGGATGGCCCGATTCTGAAGTGCCTCAAGAGCGGTAATGAGGAAAGTCTGGCGAGGGCTCCAAATGGCTGATGCGTACTCCAGTTTGGGTCGTATTAGTGTCTTATAAGCTAATAATTTAACATGCTGCGGTGCGTTTTTTAAGTGACGTCGTAGGAACCCAAGTGATTTGTTAGCTGAAGAGATAACGTTAGTCACATGCAGACACCAGTCCAGATCATTTGAGACGGTAACACCCAGGTACTTATAATTCTTTACAAACTCAATTTGTTCGTTAGTGATTTCGTATTGAAATACCAAAGGGTTAGAACGGCGAGAAAACGACATTGCTTTACATTTGGTAGGGTTTAGGACCATTAACCAACGTTGACACCAATTTTGAATGTTGTTTAAGTCTTCCTGAAGGGCAATTTGATCATTATTATTAGTAACTGAGCGGTAAATGACACAATCATCAGCGTACATGCAGATTTTGCACGACACGTGTAATGGTAGATCATTAATGTATATTAAAAATAGGAGGGGGCCTAATACAGAGCCCTGGGGGACGCCTGACGTTACGGGTAGGGGCTCAGAAGTATTGTTATTGATGTACACCGACTGCATGCGATTAGTAAGGAATTGTTCGATCCATGTTAAAACTGTAGGATGTAGATTTAACCGAGAAAGTTTTAGGAGCAGTCGTTGGTGAGCTACTTTGTCGAATGCTTTTGCGAAGTCAAGGAAAATTGCGTCAGTTTGTATGTTCATATCGAGATTTGAGTGTAGATCGTGAAGAAAAATAGCCAATTGTGTTTCGCAAGTTAGTCCCTTGCGGAATCCGTGCTGGGATTGGCCAAAGAAATTGTTAGTATCAAGGAAGTTAATTATATGGGTGTATATGACATGTTCCATGATCTTACAGGGCACCGATGTGATGAAAATGGGGCGGTAATTCAAAGGCACATTTTTATTGCCCGATTTGTAGACTGGAACGACCTTGCTCATGTTCCACTCTTTTGGAAGGTTTCCAGAAGACAGTGACTGTGAAAACAACAATGTTAGGCATGCCGCAGATATGAACTTGGTGTTTTTTAAAAATTTCGATGTGATTTCGTCGAGACCTGCGGATGACGAAAGTTTAATATTATCTATTATATTTGAAATTCCATGTATCGAGAAAGTGATAGCCGGCATTGTAGGTAGAGACGGCGCAAGAAATGTAGGTAAGGGAGTGTCGGGTTCTTTAGTGAACACTGAAGAAAAGGCTGCATTAAAAGTGTTAGCAATGTCAGAGTCTGATAAAATTTCGCCCTGCTCATTCGGGAAGGAGATAGTGCGTGATGGCAGCGGGTTAATGATTTGCCAAAATTTCTTTGGGTTTTCGCTTATCATGTTAGCCAGGTCGAAATGAAAGAAAGTGTATTTGCGTGAGCGGATTGCTGATAGATAAGTGCGTTCTGCTTCGTAGTACTTGTTCCACGAGTGATCGTTCGGGTTTTGCTTAGCTTGTCGAAAAAGGCGCTTTTTCTTATTCTTGAGTTTTTTCAGATTTTTTGTGAACCATGGTTTATGGCGGTTAGCATGAATCGATAATGTTGGTATGTATTTTGCAGTTAGAAGTGCCACTTTTTCCTGAAAAAGAGACCAGTTTTCTTGAACAGATCGCTGTTGAAATGCCGTTTGAAATTCCTCGTAAAATTCTTCTAATTCATTATTTATTGCTGGGTAATTGCCTTTATCGTAAAGGCGGATTGTTTTTTTATGAGTATGGCACTGGGACGGGAATAAGGTGAATGTAGCATGAATTACTTTGTGGTCACTTATTTCGTTACAGTAAGTAAGAGACGATAGTGCTTCAGGATTTGAAGACAATACTAGATCTAGAATGTTGGCATTATCATGTGTGACACGCGTTGGTTCAGTTACCAATTGTGAAAGGTTATAATTCAGACAGACATTAACGAACTCTTTGGATTCAGTGCTACCGGTAGTTATTTCAGGGTTAGTCCAATCAATGTTTGGATAATTGAAATCCCCGAAAAGCAGAATGTGCGCGTTAGGGTATTTTTTAACTAGTTGGCTTAGGATGTTATTCAGTTTTCTGGGAAAATCGGCAGAACTGCAGGGGGGGCGGTAGCACACACCTACAAGTAGTAGTTTTGGTTTGGCACGACAAAGGATCCATATAATTTCTAAGTCAGAGCTTATGTGAACGGTGGAAAACGTTAGTTCTTTTTTAATGGCTATACGGACGCCTCCACCTCTGCGTCCTTGTCGATCTTTGCGGATTAGTTCAAAGTTTGGCAGGTCTTCTAATATTTCACTATCGGGAACGTCATCTGTGAGCCATGTTTCGGTTAGTATGAGCAGGTTGCTTTCGGATGATGAGACAAGATTTGATATAATATCATGTTTTGAAAGGATGCTTCGTATGTTAGTGTAGATAACTGAAAATGACGGAATTGAACGAGCGGCAGGTGTCGCACAGTGAGGCAGTTTTTGACGGCGTGATAGCTATGTTAGTTCTTGGACACTTTGAGATGACTCTTCAAAGACATATCTCTTGGAGTTGATGTGCAATGTTTTGTAATGAAGGGAATAAGGCATAGATTTGTTTTTTGCAAAGGCGATAAGATGCCTCCTCGCATTTTGGACTTGGCGGGAGTAGTCTTCGCCAATGCCGTAAGAGGTACCCTTTAATTTACGGCCATTAGACAAAATCGCTTCTTTAGTTTTGAAGGAATTCAATTTAACAATAATTGGACGGTTTCGACCTTGGGTGTGTCTGCCCAGTCGATGTGCACGTTCAATTAATTGAGGATCTAATGTGAAGTTAAGGTACTGAGAGCAATGGCGAATGACTATTTCTTCGGAACTCGCGAAAGATTCTTTTGGGTTGGTGTCGGGAATAGAGTAGAACAACAAGTTATTGCGTCTGGACTGATTCTCAGCATCGTCAAAACGGCTTTCCAGTTTTACCATTCGATTAGCTGTATTAAGTGTGTCTGTCTGTAACGTTTCCAGCTGCCGCCGCATAGGCTCAATACGCAGACAGTTGGTTTCCACACTAGTCAGCCGTGTACTGAGTTCAGAGATAGCGTTGCTAGTTAGAAGAAGTTGAGCTTTCAGTTCTTGTACCTCCGTTAGTAGTTGAGACTGTCCAGCGGACAATTTCATGAGCTATGCAAGAATATTTGCCATTTCGGGACCGGGGTTAGTCTCAATATCACCCGCGAGCAATAACAAGTCACGCGCGACCGCGACACATTCGCAACAAATACAAATCAAACACTGCGGGCTTGGCAGTTGTACCAACGCGTAATGACTGGTTTTTTTAGCGTATAAACTGTACGATGGACCAACCTGCATGGCGAAACGCAGAGGGTTAGATGGCTCGTTTGTGGCACAGCCACCAAGCCCACAGGGTGATGCGGATCGGGGCGCCAGCTTTATAGCAGGCTCCAAGACGATTGTCGTTGACGATGGGGCCAGCCAGGGTGGGATGAGGACCAGTGGTTGCCGATGTGGCAATGGTGGGTGCGCAGAAAGACTGGTTGTAGGCAGCTTCCACAGGCATATTGTAGGAACGTCATCAGCGCAGAGTGACGGCGCCTGAGAAGGCACTGCGCATGATGACACCGCAACCAAGCCAGGAAGAAGCATCAGCAGTAGCGCAGTTCGGAAATTGGCCTGCCTGGCGAAACGCAGAGGGTTAGATGGCTCGTTTGTGGCACAGCCACCAAGCCCACGGTCACCAAGCCCACATTTGTGTGGCATAATGAGCAACAGGCGGCTTTTGCTGAATTACGACAGCGCCTGCAGTCAGCACCCGTTCTTGCACATTTTGACGATGATGCTGATACTGAGGTGCATACCGACGCCAGCAGCATTGGCCTTGGCGCAGTGCTCGTCCAGCTTCAAGA
Source organism: Dermacentor silvarum (assembly GCF_013339745.2). NCBI lineage: Eukaryota > Metazoa > Arthropoda > Arachnida > Ixodida > Ixodidae > Dermacentor > Dermacentor silvarum. The sequence continues at coordinate 111,221,054 of NC_051156.1, read as the reverse complement.
TGGAGTGGAAAGAGTTATAGCGTATGCCAGCCGCTCCCTGTCCCGTGCCGAGGCGAATTATTCGACTACGGAGAAAGAGTGCCTCGCGGTCGTGTGGGCGATCATCAAGTTTCGCCCCTATCTCTATGGTCGTCCCTTCAAAGTAGTGACGGACCACCATGCCCTCTGTTGGTTGGCAAGCATGCGCGACCCTTCAGGACGACTGGCACGGTGGAGCTTGCGGCTACAGGAATTTGACATCACCATCGTTTATAAGTCTGGCCGTAAGCGTGAAGACGCTGACACGCTGTCCCGCGCACCCATTCATCCTGCCAGTCAGGAAACAGAGGATGATGACGGCTTCCTGGGCGCCATTAGTTCGTCGGACTTGAGCAGACGGCCGCGTGACGACGCTGAGATTAGACCGATCATCGATCATTTAGAGGGCCGCGACACAACCATACCACGCCATCTGTCCCGCTCGCTGACGTCCTTCTGTCTGCGAGACACCGTGCTTTATAAGAAGAATGCTCGTTCGACCAGCCGTGCTTACCTCCTGGTGGTTCCAAGGGACATGCGCGACGACATCCTCTTCGCTTGCCATGACGAACCGACATCTGGTCATTTAGGCTTTTCACGAACACTCGCTAGAGCAAGCGAAATGTACTATTGGCCCGGGCTTTCAGCAAGCGTCAAACAGTACGTTAAAGGCTGCCGTGAATGCCAGCGCCGCAAGACACCATCCGTTAAACCGGCTGGCTTACTTCAGCCAATTGAAGCACCTCACACGCCTTTCGACCAAGTCGGCATGGACATTCTCGGACCGTTTCCTCTCTCGGCCGACGGTAACAAATGGGTGATCGTCGCGACTGATTATTTAACACGCTATGCTGAGACGCAGGCGATCCCACGAGCCACGGCCTCAGAGGTAGCGCAGTTCTTCATGCGCCACATCGTCTTGCGTCACGGTGCTCCCTCCACTGTAATAACCGACAGAGGGACAGCTTTCACAGCGCAGCTTATGGACGAAGTTTTTGAATTGAGCAACACCAGGCATCGCAAGACGACCGCGTACCATCCGCAGACCAACGGACTTACCGAGCGACTGAATAAGACTGTCACAGACATGCTCGCAATGTACGTACATCGACGTTCAACACAAAACATGGATCGGATCTTGCCTTACGCGACCTTCGCGTATAACACCGCCGTGCAAGAGACGACGCGCTTCACGCCCTTTCGCCTTCTCTACGGTCGCGAAGTCCAGACGATGCTGGACGCTATGCTGCCGTGTCAAGACGCTGACCAATTGACAACTGACGCCGAGGAATTTGCAGAGCGTGCTGAGGAAGCTCGGCTACTCGCGCGGCTGCATATCGGCCAGCAGCAGCAGGCAGACGCACGACGCTACAACATCCGCCACAGGGACGTGTCCTACAACCCCGGAGACCAAGTTTGGGTGTGGACCCCCGTTCGCCGTCGTGGCCTCTGTGAAAAGCTTCTGAGCCGGTATTTCGGTCCGTATAAAGTGCTCCGCCGCGTCAGTGACGTAAACTACGAAGTTGTTCCGGACACAACATCACAGACACGGAGTAGGACACAAAGACAACCGACCTCAGACATAGTTCATGTTGTGCGCATGAAGCCGTACATTGCGCGTCCGTAATTTTTTTTGTTTTCATTTTTTTCTCTCATTCCCTTCTTTGTTTCTACTTTTCATTTACCTTTGGGAGCTTGCTTCTTCGTTCATTGACTGGGCCGGCGTGACGGCTACTTTTTTTTGTGTGTGTACATCCGCTTTGCCTGCCTTCCTCTTCTTTGTCTTCTACGCCTATTTTTTTTTTTAGCATCGAGGCGATGCTTTTGTTCGGAAGGGGGGATATTGCCACCTGTAGGTAGTGGGTCGAGGGCAAGAGTGGGTCGAGCCCAAGAGAAGAAAGAAGACCGCGCGCTCCTTCTCTGCTCGAGCCAGCCCCGACGGTCGCGTCTTCCAAGAGCCAGCTGCTCTACGTTTATTAAACCTTCAGGGCTACTTCTCGAGGCTCGTGACAATATATATATATATATATAAAGCCCCTTCAGTCACGAATTTTGATTGGCTGCGATACATGTATGAAATTTACACAATTTATGCCAAGGTGCTCTATACTCTACTAGGGCACGTCACTCTGGTAGAATGACTCTGAATTTTCGGATGAGTCACCATAAATACAGAGTGACTAAGGATCTAATTATTGTGCACTAAGTAATGATAACTTTCTTCATAAAGAATAATTACGCGCAAGAAGTTCTTTTTATTACAACTACTAGAAAGATAAACATTATTTCTTCATTGCTACAGAGACTTCCCACGTCATACCTCCCCTCAAACATGGTAGTGCTTTTTCCAAAGTGATCTTCGGAAGCGATTTATATATATATATATATATATATATATATATATATATATATATATATATAGTGACTGGATTTTTCAATGGGCCAAGCGTATTTAGGAAAATCAGAAGCACAACTTAGCGGTTATCTTAGGTTCATTATTTACCCAACAGTTTCGGTCGGTGGACCGAAACTGTTGGGTAAATAATAAAGCTAAGATAACCACGAAGTTGTGCTTCTGATTTGCCTATATATATATATATATATATATATATATATATATATATATAGATAAAGACCCTTCAGTCATGAGTTTTGGTTGGCTGTGATACATGTAGGAAATTTACAGAATATATATATATATATATATATATATATATATATATATATATATATATATATATAGCCCCTGCACGAGGCTTTGCAGCGTGGGGACGGCGGTTTAAAGGGCTCCTAAACCACCTCCTATATTTTTTGAACATTTCAAGTAAACACGTGCATCAAGTCCAGAATTCCGTCACGATCAACGATGCCAAACGCGGCAGGGCTACGCACCGCAGGCATGCCACAAAATAAACAAAAAAACAATGCCGTGCTCCTCTCAGGGCCTTTCCGGTATCCTCAGCGGTCGTCATGACATCACCAGGGTGCATCTGGTGATGTCAATGGGGGCGACGATGTCGATTGGTCGAACAAGAACCTACGACTTCCGATTAGTGTGATAGCAGGTACGCGCGCTCCCTGCTCTTCGTTGTCGTGTTGCTCGCTTGTGCGAACTTCCGAATCGGTAATTACAGCCCGCAACGCAAGTACCAAATCGCTTACACTCCAGCACACTCATGCATAGCGGTCTGCTTATCTGTGCGAACAGAGTGAAACAATGTTGGCCTTTCTAGACGCGCGCGCAACACAGGGTCCATAGCGGCATGCGTCGCATAAGCACGGGCCGGCACGGCAGCAACAGGGGGTAGCCGAGAAGCGCGAAGTCGCGGCTAAGTCCCGTCCGCGTTACCGGCACGGTAACTCGCCGCACGCCGTTTTCCATTCGCTGGCCGCCGTTTGACGGCGGTTTTGGTGGCGAACAGCGAAATTTTCTTGCTGTGGAGAAGATGAGACCGCGACCCACTGGTGCGGCGGCCTCACCGCGGCTGATCGCTCGATCGCGCCGATATTGTCGGTAGGCCTTCTCCGGTTCACATCAAAGCTAAAGCGGACGGCGCTTCGGAATGAACTTCCGACGCTCACAAGCCGCAATATTTTCTTACCGTTGTTTTTCCGCTTCACAATAATTGTACACAAAGACGAAAATACGCTGATATTAGCAGCGCCGTCGGCTGCGATGCGAGCACAGCCGAGCCGATCGTCTGGCGCCGGTAGCCCTGCACTGCAGCTGAGCTCGACAAGTATCGGAGCTCTCGTTCATGTTTAACGTTTGACAGTGGATACCATTTTTCATAAGATGTACAATTGAAGCATCACTTTACCAGGAAACTATTTTGCTTGGAACAGAAGCTGCAGCCGCTGTATGCGTCGCCAGTGGCGGAGGCGCGCAGCTTCGTGGTCGTCGGTTGGCATGTCGGTCGTGCGGTGGGCGGTGCGCTGACCAAACTGCCGACTACTTGGGACACGTCGCGTGCGGCAGACCTTCTACGGCCCTGGAGGCCGGTTAACGTCGGTATATGTTTGCCGATGGCGTGGACATGTCTAAACCGGAAGTGGACATTGTTTTGAAAAGGGCGTTGGCGATGACGTATGTCATGTGATATTTGGAGGAGCACTCGGCGAGGAGGAGAGACCAGCCGACGAACGGAAAGTAGCGTAGAGCGAAACGACCGAGGGTCGTGTTTCGATAATCAAACGCGTGTAACATATTACGGCACCATTTATAAAAATTCTTGTGGCTACGTTTTCATTGTAGACTCGTGCACAGCTGCAACACAACTAAATTTCGACCTTTGGGTAGTCTAGGGGCCCTTTAAATCATGGATCCGGGACTTCAAGGAGGTCAGACGTGATGCTAAGGAAGGTTTCTCGGATTTTCCACGAAATGGCTACTGATTTAGCTTCGTTTCATGAGTAAAAAAGCTACCATATTTCTTCCTTATTCAATCCTTCCGTAACTAGTTATCCTCCACAGAAATGTCACATTTTATTAACGCTACCCTACCGTCTTCGGATAACCACGGTAAGTTACGTGTCTTTGGCAGGAGTATGTAAATGTATTACATTTTTTGTTTGACTGGTGGTATATTTCGCTAAAAGCGTTGGTGTAAATGGTACATCTACACTGGATCCCCAAATTTTTAAAGTGGCTCACGCACAAAGAAATTAGGTAGACGTGTAAATGTGAGTGCACAAACTAACCAAACAACTAACACTTTTGAGGCGTAGAATTGCTCGAAGTAGATAGTTAGACGCTGTGAGTGCATTACACCAGGCCGGGTTTGTTGCACCCGGAGGGAAAAGAGCGTCGATGTTCTTTTTAGCAAAGTTTCAAAATTGACGGCCACTTGAAACCATTTTTTATCATTGAATATGGTTAGCAGCCAAAATGTGCTTGTCCTTTTTCTTCCACTTTTATATACCGCAGTCAATACATTCCTCCAATTTAATTACTCACAGCTGCTATATCTTGTTTTCACTCAAAGTACAATCTTGAGATAAACTCAATTATCATCTAATTCAACAGTTGGTGAAGTGCGTGTTGGCGTTCTTTGGCCACATGTGGCCCTTTTCGCCCAAAACCACATTAATCAATCAATAAGTGCGTACTTCTACACAACCGTACTTTCATTAAAATAAAAAAATTGCATCAATTACAAACAAATAGCGATGCCGAACAAGAATCACTTTTCAAAGCTGTCCTTAACTACTACCAAATTTCCAAATCAAGATAAGGAAACCCTGATGCTTGCTGTGTTCCAGAGTAATTGCGAAACAAAAACTTGTGACACGGGTTCGTTTTCTAAATCCTTCGCCGTATGGTTAATGGGTGTCAGTTCGACCGAAGCTTCATTTTTTTCTTATGTTTCTTCCTTACTATAATTTAACATACTTTTTGCCGACACTCCTTTCCGTAATGGCCAACTTTATGCTATGATATCCATCAGGACGTCGACATTTATGTTGGCTTCGGTTTCAACTTATGTGTTCAGTAGCGGGAATACATACATCATGGTTGGGTACAGCAGTGGACGGGTAGAACAGACAGACATACTGAATTGCGCACGTATTCGGGCATGTCCTTAGAATCGTCCCTTGTTCGATATTTCAGCGCACTAAAGGTGCTGAAAATGAGGTGCTGAAATGAAAAGCTAGCAGGTAATACAGGTTGCATTAAAATAGGTGCAGGCAAACTAAGATACGCCTTTGAAGTAGAAAAAGAGGTTAAGAAAAACCACGAGATATCGCTACCAAAGCGACAATCACATGCTCAAAGTGCGTAGAGCTTGGAAACAGCGCTGTAAACGTGAATGCTCTGATTTTTCACATAAAACTTCGTAGCACGAAGCATACAACGTATGGGTTGCCCTTTGCGCAAATATTCCCGTTCTAGCGCTTCCTCTAACGGCACATATATTGTAGGCTAGCGAGAATCTTGACATAGTAAAACGACAAACTTCTACCAAGTTTACGTCTGGTAAAGCAGCCTGCCACTGCACAATGCAATATTTATGTATTTTACACATATTTCCTTTTAACCTTTGTACCTTGCTGTCGAGCTGTGTTTTTTTAATAACCAAAATCTTCCCTACCGGAAAATATATAAATCCCCCCCAAAAGAAAAAAAATAGAGAACGTCTGTGCAGACTTAGCAAAGCTGAACACGTGAACATATTGCATCATGGTGGCGAAAGTGCTTTTTTTCTACTTTTTTACCTACCATTCCTTTCCTTGTGACTCAAAGCTAACTTTTTTTTTTTGTTAAGTGCAGACTAAGTAAGGCTGAACACGTGAACATATTGCATCATCGTGGCCAAAGTGTTTTTTTTTTTTACCTAGCAATCCTTTTCCTGTGACTCAAAGTTCAGGTTTTTTTTTCTTCTTCTGTTTTTTGTCTGATGAATGCAGACTTGGTAGGGCTGAACACGTGAACAGATTGCTTCATGGTGGCGGAACTGCTGTTTTTTTTTATACATAGCATTAATTTTCCTATGACTCAAGGCTGAGTTTAGATTTTTTTGTCTGCTAACGGCAGCTACACTGACGGCACATGTGTTTGAGGACTGTCCGATCTCTATGCCGATACCTGTTTTCCGTAGCACCATCTGCGTGGGCGAGAATAAATAAAATAGCGAAGCGTACCCGCGATCAGAACGGTTCATTTCACGCATGTTGACTTCGTTCGGCCTTAACTAAAGTACAGACCGTCCCTAAGCTTGAAAATGCGCGCTGCTGCACCATTACTTCTCCTCTGCATGGCCACATTGGCTGCAGGTGAAGGTATGTGTGTTTTACTCTCGAGTATTTAGGCATACTTCAATTCACATGTTAGTAACACCGTAATATTTCGGCTTTTGATTAAGGGATTGTCTGAACCGAGTAAATTTCCGGAAATTAAGTTACTGCGTAACAAGCAGGATTCTAAAGGAGGTACTAGATGTGTCGACTGATAAATTTTCCTATCTGCACACGACCTCGTGAACGCGGAATCTAAGGTACCAGCATTTATGAATCCACTATAATGGATGAAAATAAAGAAACGACGGATAAATATGCCCGCTAGCGATTTGCGACGCACGCAGTGCATGATAATCAGTCTCACATTATTTCTAACCCCAATTTGTGCTTCACAAGTGCTTTTTTTTCTCTGTTTCAGAAGGAAAGGGTTTTTTGGTGTTTGTGACGGAGCGAAAACACGAGCGGTGCTTCCCGGTCAGTCCAATGTTTCCGCGAGCTCTTTTGCTTATTAGCGTAGTGATTGGTTACTTAAATGACTTCGGATAAGCAAGTCACGTGAACCACGCTGTTTGACTTAATGCAAGTGCTGCTACAAAATAATGTGAACCTATGCAATATTTATCGTATTTACGCAGGTCAACAACAGTGGTGGTGCTGATGACATGGCGTCCTACATATGCATCAATTTTATAGGAAAATGAACAATTTATTTGAGATTTTAGGCTAGGCTTCTTGCACATTGCGTCTTCAAATTATTTATTCGACCAACGTAAAACTATGCATGACGGAGCGGCGAGTTCTCGAATAGCGTTTAGAGGTCCCACTTTATTCTTGTGTCTGTAGAACCATAGCGGCTAAAAATCAAGGAAAAGAGCACAATAATAAAATTAGAATAATATCGCAAGTGACGCACTTGCCTATCTCATGTAGCAGAGAATAAATTCGGAGTAAAAGCATAAATCAATGAGCATACCAGCAGCTCAGACCGCTCCGTATTGAATTCGAATTTATTTCCGTCGCATTGAATAACAGCTCTAAACGCATCTATTTAGGTTTAGAACCTCTCGGGCAATGGAATGGTGCTATCTGCTTGTGGCATTTTGTTGAAATTCTTCTTAAAGTTTAAACTAAATTGTCAATTTCACCAGAAGGTGAAGCATTTACCGCGGTAAGAAAGTTTAGCATTGCGCGTGAGTTCCACATATACGGGGTCCTAACAATACGTGGAGGGAACATGGTGTTACTCAGAGCACGACACCGCTTTTGCTGGCACCGAGGCAGAAAGCAGGTGGGAGACGACTCTGGCGCAGTGAGCAACGCTGGCAGTACCGTTACCTACATAGCACATCCTCGGTGCACATGATAAAAACGACGCAAAAGCGGCTGTGTTTTAACTTTCCACACTTGGGCAGAGCATATGCCCAAGTACGGCTACAGAGTACGGCTCTCGTGGAAAAAAAAAGCCACCAGCATAGGAACGTCGATAATACCTTCAGGCGCGGTGAAAGATCATCCAAAAACATGTAAGACCGCCTAACGGCGACAATTATTTAATCTTAAAATGGCAAAACTCCGCGCAATTAGTAATGCCAAGGTGTTTACAGAGTACTGTACGTGACGATTCCTTGTGTATTGATGGATATTAGTAATGTATTCATACAATTATTTCTGTTTTAAAAAAGCTTACAGAATATAGACTATAAGGGGTGATAAATGCCGGCGTAGCATTCTAAAAAGAACACATATGGTAAAATCTTATCAGAAAGTAAGGAATAACCGTGCCGTAATGGGAATCTTACGTCACGATAACCTCTACCATATACCCGCGAAATTAGTAGATAACTATCAAGGACAGTCGCAGCTCGACCTCGGCAATTATAATCTTGTGCCTGCGAGATTTTCATTCTTATTATTTTACAAACGTAACTTAACGTGACTGCCAGAGTGAGAAGTCACTTATGTTATTTTTATTTAGTATAGGTACCAAAATGTCAAAACTTTCTTGGATAAATAATACGCAATTATATAGACTTTTCACGAATTTGTCACACTTAAAGGGACCCTGGAACACTTTTTGAGCTAGGTAAATAAATCGGACTAGACGCGAGACAATGCTTGCGGACAACTGCATCATGTATTACTTACTTGCAGCCGGGAACACACAAAAACGATCTAAAGATCGGTGTTGCTTTCATACGGGTTCGTCGAAACCCCGCCATGGACATTGCTCATGATGACGTCATGGCGCCTTCATACGACTATTGGATAGATGTGTGAAAATGTAGCGAGTAATATCAACGTATCAACAGTCACAAATGTGTCTGCAGCGGTCACAATGCGCATGCCACTTTACGTATTGAAAGATGACAATATAGCATTGCATTCCAAGTGCCGACATAAAAATGTAGGTTGTATTTCTGGCATTTGATTGACCATCGTGTGCCCGATTTGTGCCACCTCCACAGCGCAAGACCGTTCGGTATCTAAAGTTTTGCTGAACCTTACCACAGTTCTTGTCTTCACGTTCCAATCCGTCTTTGTCGTTGTGTGTGGGACTTGCGCACACTAGAGTCACATGAACGCAAGTTTACCCAGTTTCAGACTTCAGGTGCAACGCTGCGAGAGGCTACTGTCATATTTTGAAAAGGCTGCGTTCTCGCTTTGAAGTCGTTGGATGTTTTTGACCGCAATAGCGCGAAACATCTCCTTACATAGCTTCAGTACTGAATTTTTTTTCCTTAGAAACAAACAGACTGTGGTATGCAGCTGCTAATGACCCGTTCTCAATCATCTTGCTTTTCGTTTTTTAACACGAAAGTGCTTTATACCGGGTTTAACCACTGCTTTCCGGCAACAGATGCAATAGTCGCCATCTAGGAGCGGTGAAGCGAAGCACTGCATTGTGCACCAACGAGCGCCGACAGAGAGCGCTTGGGTAGTCACAGCACAGCGGAGGGTCCAACGCGGTGCAGCCATAGAATAAACAACCAAGTATAGCCTCGTGCATAGTTTCATAGAATAATTATACAATCAATAATCATACAATAAAAACATTATTATTGCCTGACGGCAGGACTCGAACACAGGAGCTCCGGAAAAGAAACCTGACGTTGAAGCCATTACGCCACGGACGAACGCCTTGACACGCTACATAAACGGCTGTTATGAATTTATCACAGGCAAGCCAGTGCATTGAGACGCTTGTCACGTTTCGATTTGGCCACCTCGCCAAGCATGCAATGTTGGAATTGTAAAGGCCTCTTTTTCTGGGCTTCTTGAGATACAGTTTGCCCGTACTGACCAACACTTGCCAAAAAAACCTTCGTGCTCTACAGGCTATTCAAGAACCGGCTCTAAGGGTTTGTCTTGGTTTGCCGAAATGCTCATCGACAGTGGCGCCGGGACCAACCCATACAAACGCACATTGCGGTGGAAGTGTTGAGGGTGCACATTAGGCACTTTGCCCGGGCTCGTTTCCATCATCTGGCAACACTACCGTCAGAAAGGCCGCAGGCATCACTTTGCACTACTACACTCGCCTTCCATCAGGCTTCTGCCCCGCAACTAAACCATCGATTCTTCCATGGTGTTTGGATCGACCTGCAGTGCACCTCACCGTACCAGGAATCAGAAAGAAATCTGAACTGTCATCACCTGCTCTTAAACAACTCAGTCTGCTCCTTTTGGGCGAAAGGTACGCCGACCACGTACATATTTATACGGTTGGATCGGCCACTAACTCTCCAGTGTTCCTCTGGAGCCATGGTTGTCTCAGCCAAAGCCATCACCATTAGTTTCAAGACGTGTCACCCAACGACATCGACGGCTGCGGAACTTGCAGCTCTTCGCGTTGCACTTCGTCTCGTGAGCCTAGAAAAACCTCGAAGATGGTCAATATTCAGCTACCCGAAGGCAGCACTGCAGTCTTTGCTATCAGCCCTGCGACGTGGGCCAGACGAAGAACTGGCATTCGAGATTAGAGAACTAATCCATACCTTGACTAAAATAGGACACCATGTGAAATTTCAGTCGCTTCCAAGTCACTGCGGCGTCATAGGAAACGAAAACGCCGATAGCGCTGCTCGGTTGGCTCATCAACGCGACGAAGAGGAACCAATACCGTTATCAAGGACAGATGCCGCTCGAACACTTCGAACGCTCACCCATGATATCACGTTCTTCCTGTGGAACGCAGGAAGTTTTCAAAGCAACCGGCTGCACAACTTAGACTCCTCTCTACGCCTTTGCATCCCAGCTGGACTCTGCCGTCGAGAAGCTACCCTACTTTTTCGAATATGGCTAGGAGTGGCCTTTACTAAGTCTTTTGCATTCTGAATCGGATGCGCCGACGACGCCTCGTGTGATGACTGTGGTAGCGAGGAGACTTTTCAGCCCCTACTCTATGACTGTCGTCGCTACAATTTACAGAGACAATCGCTCGTACACACGATAGCGCGTTTAGACCAAAGACCTCTAACAGAGGAACTTATTTTAGAATGCCAACATCACAAGTTATCGCAGCGGAGGGCGACGAGGGCACTGTTGCAGTTTTTAAGGGCGACTTGGACAAGCGGCTGTCCGCCGCCAGGTTTGTGGGTGGTGGCGCTGGCTAACACACCAAGGGTTAATTCTAGTTGTAGGACACAAATACCCCAGAAAGTAGATGGGAAAATGGCGCCACGGTAGCTCAATGGTAAGAGCATCGCACGCGTTATGCGAAGACGTGGGTTTGTTCCCCACCTGTGGCCAGTTGTTTTTTCATCCATTTTCATTTTCATTAATTCATAATTTCTATATTATAATTAGTAAGTATTAGTGATTTCCCCTATGTTGTGCTTGGTGTCACTGTTTGTTGGCTTCTTATGTATGCTGGACAGATGTTTATAGTTCTGCAAGTGCTACTGTGCTGTGCCACCTGTGACCGATTGTGATTGTCTGTACTTATTTTCTTTATCTATGCTTTGCTGTCACTTTATCTCCCCCTCCCCTCTCCCCAGCGTAGGGTAGCAAACCGGATCTTCCCATCTGGTTAACGTCCCTGCCTTTCCCCTTTCTTCAGTCTCTTTCGCCTAGCTAAAGCGTTGTAATTAGTAGCGATTGTGCGTGTTCACAGCGTCTTCTGCACATCGAAAAGTATACATTGCTCGGACATTTACGACAATGAACGAACATGAAGCGCAATAAACAAAGTTACAAGAAAGTCTAATTCCACAAGCACGAAGATCAGACAAATCCACGTACTTCCCATAATTCCCATCATCTGAACGATTGCAACGGCAGAGTATGTGGCCTCGTGTAGGCAGTTACCGCACATGGTTTGGCCATATAGGTGTTCTGTGGTTTGGCTTTCGCGTTGTATAAGCCTATAGTGCCTCGTCGCCTACGGATTCCAGCTTCAACGTGTATCAGCAGTGCTTCGCCTACTGCTTCGCTTGCGATGACACCACCTAAGCCAACTGCTGCGCTAAGTGACTTCGCCAGGCGAATCTCGCTTTGCTCCGGCGAGAGACACTCCAGCGTGAAGCATAATGCCTTATACCCGTGCCACATGGCCAAAGTAAAGTGCACTCTGAGAGAGTGCACTTCAGTGCGCTGAGTGTCACTTTGGCGGCTCGCTGCTACACGAGAAAGAAAAGTGTGCTTTCAAATCGATGGTCATAGCAGTAGGGAGTAATACAGGAAAGCACATATTTGTCAATATAAAAATGTGTGCCCGGAAACAGTTTAATATTGTTAGAAACAACATTTACAATCCACCTTTACAAGCGCCGGAAACGACGGCAACTTGACCAGCAACAGTCAAAACGACTCGATTCGCCAAACAACTGAGCAGCCATTGCCCGGCGTGGTCGTGAACAGCCCGAGAGCGAGAGTAGTTTTTGCTGTTGTTGTTGTTTCTTTTTTTGTGGTGTGGTACATTTTAATATCTTGTAACGTTAGCAATTTAAAACAATGCTATTACAAATTACTCCTGACTCTGCCTTCAATGATACTTTATTTATTTATTACTCATTGCTAACGAGACTACACACTTCGCCGCCGCGAAGTGAGTTCACCGAACACACTCGCCGGCGAGTGCGCTCTGCAGTGAGTGTCGCTAAGCGTTCCCGTGTGGCAGCCTGCGAATGACACTAGCCGCGAAGTGCACTCGCTCAAAGTGCACTTTACCTCGCCCGTGTGGCACGGGTATTAGAGCGTTCGCGGCGCACGGTGCGTACAATGCCACTCGCATTCCTGTCGCTGAGGGCGTCGTAGCTCGTCTGGCTGCCCTAGCCACGGCGGAGCCGGATCATTATGCTCACACCTTCGCTGAAGCCACTGGTGCGACGTTTCACGCTGATGCCACTCATGTTTCACTTTCTTGTTCTAACGATTCCTATGCAAGAAGGATCAACCCTTAATGTTTTATATTATCTTCAATTTATTACCTGCTGCCACCCGCAGATGATTCACGCGTATGCTCGCGAGTGCAAAAGCCAATGGCACGTGGCGAAGGATGGAGGAAATTCGCGTAGTACATTTTTGTGACCATTTTTCTTGTGTAGCTTCCGCAAGGGTCGTACCTCATGTATGAAACAAAGTATACTACACGCGTAGTGCGAATGTGGTGTGTGTCGCATTCTCAGTTAAGTAATTTGTTTGAAATGCATTTCAGAAGCTGTTTGCTAAACACGAACGGCGAACTACCACGCCACTGTGGCATTTGTCGGCGACAGAGGCAGCTGGAGTGGTAAAAAGAAAAGTTGCGAAACCCATCCCACGATGACTATGGACGGTAATGCGTTTAGCATTGAAGCAATATTTTCACCGCGGAAACGACTTACTATATCGAGATTACTCTTTCGCACTTCCGTAAGAACACCCAGCGCTATCTAGCGCCGCCGCCGCGAAGCCGGCACGTGGCTACGGAAACACATGGCGCGCCGCCGTGCGCGAAATCTTAGAAACGCGTCAATAGGCTACCGAGCTGCCTTCTGGCTCAGGCGCTTCTTAGTAGACCCACCGCGCAATCTAGTGGGGCTGCCGAGAAGTCCGCGCTTGGCTTCAAAGAGGAAAAGTGTGGATCGCTGGTGCCTACAAATGCTGAGAATTATTACCTCGCAGGCAGCACGCTCAGTGGCATATGCTCATTGAGCTCAGTTGGGGAGAGGTTAAGAGCAGCATATACCAAATGTTTTCTTGGCGCAGTTCGCTAAAGCATTGGCGTGAAAAGCGTTAGTTAAAAACGGCACATACGCTGTGAATTTCTGGAGCAGTCTGCTAATGCGTCGGGTTGCTCTTTATGGGGAACCCTTGTAACATGGGCTTGATGCTGCTCAGCATCAGAATAATTTCAAGAATCCTATTGGTCATGATAGAGTGGCATATTCTCAGTGGCTCAAAGTTAGCCGTGTTGGCGTCAAATGCGTTCATTTACCAGCGGCACACACCTTCTGGCACAATTCTAGTCACCTTATTTGGCATCTAAGAGGTTCATTGAACACCAGCACAGACCGAGTGGCACGTACCCAGTGATTCAAGTCGGTGTCAAAAAGTTTCTTTTAGCGGCAGTACTTACCCGTTGCCGCATCTAAAGTCGCTCATGTTGGCGTAAAAGAGGTTAGTTAACCCTTTAACTGTCACTACCGAGATAACTCGTGAAACCACCCTCGCGCACCCCCTGCTACTCCCGAGTATACTCGTGTTGGTCTGTAGCCGCCGTGGTTGCAGAGTGGATATGGTGTTGGACTGCTGAGTACGAGGTCGCGGGATCGAATCCCGGCCACGGCGGCCGCACTTCGATGGAGGCGAAATGCGAAAAACATCCGTGTACTTAGATTTAGGTACACGTTAAAGAACCCCAGGTGGTCCAAACTTCCGGAGTCCCCCCACTACGGCGTGCCTCATAATCAGATCGTGGTTTTGGCACGTAAAACCCCATAATTTAATTTCGTGTTGCTCTTTAAACTCACTCCCTGCCACTCCCGAGACAACTCGTGCAAAAAAAAAAAAAAAATGCGTTCATGTCCCGCCATCTATGGAGAGGTCACCTAAACATATAGAATTTGTAAATTAAATTTTAGACAACAGATGGAGCGCACGTGTTTACACCCGCGTCGCTTCGTCTCGGCAAAGCGCAGCAGCCACAGCGAGTCAGTGCGCCACGTGCGTCCGCGCTTTGACGGACAAGGAAATTCACGAACTGCTGATGAATTCTGACGAAATATCTTTACATGTCCTGTGAAGTATCATGGTGCATTACTAGTATGAAATTTCCACTGAACCAATATGAAAAAAATACCCGGCAGGGAGTGAGGAGCAGTCAGAAAAAAAAAAAAACCGGCAGTGAAAGGGTTAAAGAGCTGCATGTTTGTACACATTGCCACGTTGCCAAGTTCGTGCGGCGGATGTTTTGGTGCCCTCCGCCCACCAGTCCGATGCGCTACCCATTCGGACATGGACTACCCAGTGACCTACGTAGGCGGGAAAATGGGATGATACAAAAATAGACACAAACATAGATAGACATACTCCTGAAATGTGCCTGATTGATGTACCCCGAGATTGCCGAATCTTCAACATGCATTCGGGTGGATGCCGCAAGACGCACGGCTTTGGCAATCCTGGTCAGAATGAATCGGACAACTACAATTTAAGCAGCCAAAATACCATTATATTGAGAAACGAGACTTCTCAGCCACCGACTGCGCACCAAACCCACATGTGGCACATGATATCGGTGGTGGGGCATAGGTAGCATGGCTTTTCCGCATTAATGTTCACAGTGGTCCAATGACGTATGGGTTGAAGCCTGTGCCAGCAGTAAAGGGCTTTAGCCACCATCGCAAAACGGGCTATGTCATCGCGTAAAGAGCACGACCGAGGTCACACAGCCCCCGTCGCGGCGCCCAACATGTCAGCCACGGAGAAAGCTCTACGTGTTTCTTTCAGCAAATTAGAAGACCTTTACCGCCACCGCTAGAGCGATAGTGCTCGCCGTTGCAGCAAATGGACATTGTGTCAATTCATCCATAAGTTGAGGGGCAGCCTTTGGCTGCAGCTTGTCCTACTAATTAAGTCCAGGAATGTGCGACATTTCCCCTTCAGTAACCTGTCTAACTTTACCGCATCACACTATAGCATAACTTATTCGGCTGCATTTT
The DNA here is from genome assembly GCF_013339745.2 of Dermacentor silvarum. Taxonomy (NCBI): domain Eukaryota; kingdom Metazoa; phylum Arthropoda; class Arachnida; order Ixodida; family Ixodidae; genus Dermacentor; species Dermacentor silvarum. Next base: position 111,205,155 of record NC_051156.1, on the reverse strand, counting down.
CAAAATTTATGTTTCAGATGACCACTCAAATTCAAAAAACTTTCAATTAAGAACGTTAAGAGGGTACTTCCTTTTAATAGCAAGCGTATTTACGACACCTGGTCGTAACGTCTTTGCTGGTTTATAGTAGAATTTTTTTTCACGAGTAAAGCACTACTCTCAAGCAGCAGGAATGTTCGAATCAGTGCCTTAAATTTTCTAGTTATTAGAAGGCCGTGCCCTCTCGACGTTGCTATCTGAAAATCGTTAAAGTGTAGGCGGCCTTATGAAATGTCACGTTCTAAAATGCTACCCTTTGAGTTATACGCTGTGGCATTGCAGTGAAGTTCAACAGAAGGTTCTAGGGAATGGGCGCTAAAACCGGTAGTAGCGTCTTCGCGGATAGGCAAAAGCAAACTTACTGTGCACGAGCGTTACATTCAGTGGGTGGTGCGTTGTTTTCTGCTAAACGCATTCAAATATCTTCTGTGGCAAAATATTTCTAAAATTGCGTTCTTTCATGAGAAATGCTTTTCACAACTTCGACAAAAAGTGTTGCAGGCTCCCATTATTGACGCACCTAAGTATTTCTAGATTTCACATACAGAAAAAGCACATACAAACAAATCATAAAGCGTGCGTATAGAAATAGCAAGTACGTACATTAATAAAGTTCATTCTGAGGAATGCGGTTTCTGCACATCGTGAGATAAGAATTATACACAAGGCAAATGTACTCTGCCAGGTGCATATAATCTGTTTTGGCAAGGGGGAAAATAATATATGTGTGTTTATCAGAACTAAGTCTGACTAGCAGAATGCAAAAATCGAGCTCAAGTGACCCAATATATTCAAGAAATGGCCGAAGGCACCTCGTTCCTTACCATTCCCCTTTTGTTTCTTTTGCTTTTCTTAGTTTCCATTCCTGGGATATTTCATATGTGTGGAATCGACTAATATCGACATGTTCATACCATCGGGCAATAACACTGGTCAAGATTCAAACAGCACGTCTGATTCCTCGCCACCAACACTCGATACAACCTCAGATGGCGACTCCGAGTCTCCTACAGCTCCTGACGACTCGACCTCAGTCGACGACAGCTCTGAAGAAGGCACGCCGTCGGAGACCCAAGAAACGACTGATTCTGATGCATCGTCGCCTAGCCAGAGTGGCCAAGAGGGGAGCCCAGAGATGAGCACGACAACAAAATGAGGACCTTCACTTTGACAAGCATAAATTTCGCTTTGCTATTTACAAAATAAAGAAAAGCATGTAATAAAGGCAGAATGAAATGATAGCAAAGGTTACCTTTTAATGTAGCAGTGTGGTCATTAGACGTTTTTATTACACTAATGCCAAATCACGCGCTAAGTTCACGAAGCACGGCGCACGTGATCGCAACACGCTATAACGCATTGTTTTGAGACTCATTGAGGAAGGAACAAGACTACCAGTTTCATCTTTGCAGTTGCAAATGTGGAAGCCTACTAATAAAAATTACAGGAATGACTAATGGGAAATAGCTCCTTAGCACGTGTAGGCAATCGTTTATTTTCAGGCACCCTGGGTGCGCAGATAAAGTGAGAGGGTTGAGAGCAGAGAAGACGGCGTGGGTCGATCATGACGAGGGCGTAGGTGCTACCCCAAACCCTACAATACTTGAAAGATCCAGGAACCATATATGCAGCTTATTTCTGAACAGTCACATCTCAGAAAGGCTCTGAAGAGAAGGGTGGTGTCAGAGTGGATTGGCTTGCCGAATCTAGCTACAAGTATGGCTTTTTGGGCTAGTTGGTTAGATACATCAGAGGTGGTCATAGCGATAGAAGACACGGACAAGAACGAGAGAACAGGACGAGTGCTAACTTTCAACTTTTTTCATGAGAAACGGTTGTTGTGCCGTATTTCCATAACGTATCACACGCTCTAAACAAGATTGGACGAAAGGTTGAAGTAGATGTAATATTTTCCGCTCCGCAGAAATTGCTTAGATTATGCAGTGCCACTGATCCGTTTGCCAAGAAACGCGGAGGTTGTAGAAAGAATCATCAGACCCCTTTTGTGTCGCCCGTAAAGAATGTTGTGTATCGCCTTCCGTTATCGTGCGGGAAAGTTTACAATGGGCAGTCTGGGAGGTGCCTGAATGATAGGTTAAGAGAACACAAACAAAAATTGAACAGATACCGAGATGGTCATGTTTCTGTGGATTGCAGTGATTGTGGGTGCAACCCCTTGTTCAATGAGTGTTCCGTTTTGTATAGAAATGTAGATAAAGTTACACGAGAGGTTGTTGAAGCCACTCTGATAGTCAGGGCCGGTGATAGCTGCATCAGCTCCCCTTCAGTTGCGCTGACTACAAATGAATTTGAGTTCCTGGATGCGGCTGGTTTTCATGTGCGATGATTGGGCCTTTTCTGTATGCGGGCCTACAAATATGGCTGTTTCTCGAAATAAACACTCAGGTGAAAGTTAGCGCTCGTCCTGTTCTGTCGTTCTTGTCCGTGTCTTCTAGCGCTATGATCACCTCTGATGAATCTAGCTAGTTGGCGTCATGCACCATTCTAGTTTTCTTCCTCCGTCCACGGTAACACCCACAGCAGGCAATGGTGCGCAATTGTGTGAATGTCATGCATCACTTTCTTCAATAGTAATCTATTCAATAAAAATATACTAAGAGATGCAGCACAAAGGTGTTTTGCACAAACATAATATATTTTATTCAGCATTTGTTTAACGTACATTTCTTCAACCTACACCCTGCATCTGTGTTGAGAAAAGTGCCATAAGACTGTTAACATAGACTAATCAGTTATGACCTCCTAGCAATATAGTCTTACCACTGCCTTCTTCACAGGAGAAAATACAACGGGCTGTACTGGGTATCGTAAGATTAGAGAAAAATGTATTAGGATCCGCAGCGCTAATAAAATATTTGTATAAAATTAGTCGCTGATGAAAAAGATTTTTGCGGCAGCTTTTTAATTTTTAAGAAGCCAGTAAATCGTCAGCGCACAGGTTACTTCACCATAAAATTTACCATGGTGTCCTCCCTCCCAGCATCTTCCCTCCTCTTCAATTCCCGACAGATTTTATATTGGATGAGTTCCCCGTTCTCCCTGGATATCGGGATAAATTCTGCTTTGTCCGCAAAACATATTGTAACGCATAAAGATGCAGGAGAATGACTATATAGAGGTATATTTACAAGCGCATATGCATGTAGCTCTGCCCGGAACGAACAGCCCGTGTCACGTTAAAACGACGTCCTCTTCTTCCTTTCAATCATGACATGCGTCCTCTTGGTCACTGAAATAACTTCCGCAGCACTACCCCGATGGCAGGTGCACCATCCCGGAGCTCTAAAGAGAGTCATCGGAAGCACAATGGTAAATCTTGAACCATGATACGTGAACGACGTCACTGGACGGAAGGAGAGACGACGTGTTGGAACAGACAGGGGCAATCTCGTAAGTAACAGGTGTCGCCTGTCGCCGCACACGGTATGGACCCGTGTACCGGGAAACAAGCTTTTCGGAGAGGCCTGCACGACGGGAAGGGTACCAGAGAAGCACTAGTGCACCAGGAGAAGAAGTCGCTTCACGGTGCGAAGCATCATAACGATGCTGCTGGTTGGTTACATACATACATATATACATACATACATGCATACATGCATACATACATACATACATACATACATACATACATACATACATATTTTATTCCAAGTAAAATACAAAGTAGTATTCGTGCCCGCGGAAGCGTAATCGCTTGTGGGCGGGACACGGCAGTCGCTATAGTGTCTACTCAGCACATACACATACGCGAAAAAAGAAAGTAAAAAGAGTATTGTACAGCATATGAACAGCATACGTGACTCAAATAACACAATAATGATGTAGGACATTATCAAAGGTAATCTAAATAAATGAAGAAATCAAATAAAACAAAAGAAGTAATAATACTCAAGAAGCGAAGTTACAGGACAAAGTAGTTGAGCACAAATATTATACACTGATAGGCAACCAAGATTTCAGAGCAGATTTCAATTGTTTTACCGAAGGAAAGCACAACATTTCCTGAGGCAACGGATTAAAGTGAAAGGGGACGTAAAAATCCCGGCATCTCTTTCCATAATGTGTATATATTTTAGGAAGTTTATAATGGTACACACTCCTTAAGACTCATGGTTGGCTTTCTAATTGTTTGAATTTACAGGAGAAGTAATTTCTGATAACCACTACTTGCATAAATAAATTATGTAAAGAAGTAACTTCAGCCGCCCTGATATTTGAAATGGTGTCTAAGTCATCACAGTTTGCTCCATACAATGTTTGCTGACAGCCGATGTAAAACTTTGTCCATTCGTTTAGCTCGTGAGTGCGAGCAAGAACCATACACCGTAATACCATACCGCAGGATCGATTCGCCCATCGCTTTGAATACAGTTTTACGCAGCTTAACAGAACTACTGTGTTTAATTCGATATAATTGGAGAGAAAGCAGTCGAAGGTGCTTAACTATGTATTCTACATGATCACACCAGGACATTTTTTCATCTAAGTACATTCCTAAATATTTAATAGTGGGATAGAAGGGTATCGGTGAGGATTGACGCCCCGTACACGAGCTGCCATGAAGTACAATGGATTGTCTGAGCTCAACTTTCTTGTGGGGATTTCTAAAACACACTAGCTTGGTTTTCGCTTTATTTGCACATAATTCGTTATTGGATAGCCAATCAAAAAGTGTCTCGACGTCAGCGTGTAATAACGTCAAAGCTTCACTGTGGGACTCATGCGATATGATCAATGCTGTATCATCAGCGTACTGAAAAAGCCGTGAGTTTAGCTTGAGATCAGCCAAGTCGTTCACATAGATGTTAAATAAAAATGGGCCTAATACGGAACCTTGCGGAACACCATACGCAATACGCTTGAAATCACTGAATTGGTCTTTTATCTTGACAGATTGGAGGCGCCCAGTAAAATAACCCGAAAAAATGCTGATACAATCCTCTAAACCCAAAACTTTCTAACTTTTGTAGCATGACAGCATGGTCAACAGTATCAAAAGCCTTTTTCACATCTATGAATAGGCCAAGCACAATCTGATTTCATCTATATCCTTATGGATTAGGTCACAGCAATCTTCTAGGAGGTCAACCGTTCCAAGATGCCGCCGGAAGCCATACTGAGCACCATTTAATATCGAGAACTTCTCACAAAAAGACACCATACTTCTGTGAAAGATTTTCTCCGTTATACTACCGAGCGATGGCAGTATTGATATAGGACGATAGTTCATCTTGTCAGACTTCTTACCAGACTTATATATTGGCCTAATAACGGATATTTTTAACCCCTGTGGTATGTTACCTGTTTGTAAACAGCCATTCATAATATGCAAAAGTACATTTTTTAGTTCGGAATAATTATTTAATAGATCCTTCATTCTAATATTGTCGTAGCCAGGAGGCTTATCTAGCCATAGGGTATTAATGATACTCCACAACTCGTAATCATCAACTGATGGCAGAAAAGCGGAATTTGCAACCGTTCGTCCGTGGTACGTTACTGGACTAACACGAGAATGCTGTTTTAGATCATCAATTGATGACACAAATATTTTGTTGAATGAATTCGCGGTAGCCAAGGGATTTTCACTTGCAAATGCCGATGATATCTGATCATCTTGTTTACCTTTTTTGGGCCTTCCCATTAGTTCACTCAAGAGACCCCATGTCTTTCTCATGTTGCCATTACACTTGCTAAACTCAGCAGAAAAAAATTCTTTTTTTCTCAACCGTAACATTGATGTAAGCTTGTTGCGTGTTACACGGTACTGTTCTTTCAGAGCAAGGTTAGAAGGCTGAGATTTACAGAGATTGCGACGCCGTAAGCCGAGCGCGGCAAGCTGACGGGCGTGGTCAGCCCGGGCGATGGCATCACGTGTGTACTTGCTAGTCAAGGCGGCAGATGGTGGGAGCATAGTGTCCAGAGGTAAAGTCGGCTCTCGTCCGTACAGTAGGCAGAAAGGTGAAAATCCAGCTGTATCAAGATGAGAGAAATTATACGCAAAAGTTAGGTAGGGAAGATCACGGTCCCAATCACGGTGGTCCGGCGAAACACATAGCGACAATGTCTGTGAGAGTGCTGTTCAAGCGTTCCGTGAGGCGGTTGGTCGGGGGATGGTAAGAAGTATGGTCAGTTTGTGTTGAGTCGACAGGAGCGCAGTATGTCGGAAATGACTTCAGCGAGAAAACAACGGCCATGTAAGCAATTGTCTCGGGGCGCCGTGAAGCTATATGACGTCACTTAACAAGCAGACCGCGACATCAGTTGCACAACTGATCGGCAGAGCTCGGGTAATTGGGTAGCGCGTAGCATAATCAGTCGTCACTGCTATTCATTTGTTTTCCAAGGTGGATGAGGGAAAAGGGCCTAGAAGATCTAGTCCAATGCGAAAGAATCGTTCCATGGGTATATCGATTGGCTGAATGTGACCAGGAGGTAGCAGCGGGGATGTGTTGCGACGTTGGCACAATTCACAAGTGGCCACGTAACGGCGAACGGAGCGTGCAAGGCCTGACCAATAGAAATGATGCCGGACACGCTCGTAAATGCAGTGGGCTCTTTATGAGGTTCTGTGAGGACACTCCTTCGTAAGTGTCAAGGCACGACAATAAGAAGGTCTGGTCCATCAGGTTGAAAATTTCGCCGGTATAAGAAACCTTCCTGAATCACAAAATGCCGGACGGATGCTTCATTATTCAATTATTATAGGCGATAGACGATTTATCAAAATGAATGGTCATGGTCTTGTTCTTCACCGCTGTGAATGAGGTCGGACAAGAAAAGAATAGAGTTGCTGGAGTCCACAGCAGCGTTCTCAAGGTTGGCGACCGTATACCTGGACAAGCAATCTGCGTCTAGGTAGAGGCGGCCGCATTTGTAGACAACCGAGTATGACAATTTTTGTATGCGCAGGGCCCAGTGACCAAGTCATCCGGAAGGATCTTTGAGAGAGGACAGCCAGCACAGCGCGTGGTGGTTTGGAACTACAGAGAAGGGCCGGCCGTATCAGCAGGGTCTGAATTTCCCAACCGCCCAAACGAGGGCCAAACAGTCGCGCTCGGTAATCGAATAACTGCGCTGAACGGCTAGTAGGAGGCGGCTAGCGTAAGCGATCTCATGGCCACGTTGGCATTGGGCTAGTACTGCGCCGACTCCATGGATGCTTGCATCGGTACGGACCTCGGTAGGCACAGCCGGGTCAAAGTGGGCAAGTATCTGAGGTCTCGTGAGCAAGTTTATGAGGTGCGAGGACGCAGAAGCCTCCAGGCCCCATTAAAAAGGCACGTCTTGCCTCAAAAGCTCACTAAGTGGCCTCGCTATGTCCGCAAAATTCTTCACGAAGCGGCGGAATTATGAGCATAGCCATAGAAAGCTGCCGACATCCTTTGCAGTTCGGGGAAAATGGAAGTTCTTCACTGCGTAGATTTTTCCTGGGGCTGGTTGTACACAATTAGCGTCTACGAGATAGCCAATCACTGTGATGTGGCGGCGGACAAAGTGACATTTGGACGAGTTCAGCTGCACTCCGGGCCGACAAAAAACGTCGCGAACGGCTGAGAGGCGCAATATATGAGTCTCGAAAGTTTGTGAAAAAACGATGACGTCGTCCAAGTAGCATAAACGTGTGGACCATTTGAAGCCTCGGAGCAGACAGTCCATCATGCGCTCAAAGGTGACCGGAGCGTTACAGTCAGAACGGCAAGACCTTGAATTGGTAAAGGCCATGAAGTGTTACAAATGCTGCTTTTTCACGCTCTTTTCCCAGCAATCAGCCACTAACCGAAGTGTAAGTCGATGGAGGAGAAATACCGGGCACCATGCAGAAAGTCAATCAATGCGTGGCAGAGGGTACACGTCCTTTTTCGTAATTTTGTGAAGGTGCCGATAATGCACACAGAATCACCATGTGCAGTGTTTCTTTTTGACTAGCACGACAGGTAATGCCCAGGGACTGCAAGATGGCTCGATGATGTTCTTGGCGAGCATCTTGTCAACTTTACTTTTAGTAATTTGACGCTCAGGGGAGGTCACCTGATATGGGCGCCGATGAATAGGAAGCACAGTGCCGGTATTTCTGCGATGAATGTCGAAAATGTCAAGGTAGGTAAGCAGAACGTGGTGGAGTTTTTCGGCCTGCTGAGGTGGTAAGTCAGACGCGATCATCGACTTAATGGCGCTGTCGGGGCAAAAATCGGACTGCTGATGAGCCGAGGAACTAGGAGAAGCGCTCACCGTAACTGAAACTCACAACAGGAAGGCACACGCAATCCGCCACAATAGATAGAATGGTATAGGATACTGTGATACCGTGGGTGACAAAGATGTCAGTGACGGACGTCAAAACATAGTCACTGTCGGGAACTGACGGCGGTGACACGAAGGGGACGGAAGTCAACATCTGCGGTGGCAATCAGGCGTACTCGGTGGATCAGAGGCGGCTCTGAGGCTGGTCACCGGGGTCCAGAAGGCGAAGGTCAAGACGGAGGGTGCTGGATGAACAGTCGATAAGGGCGGAGTGCGTGGCAAGGAAGTCGAGGCCCAGGATCACGTCATGCGGGCATTTGGGAAGGACGGCAAAATTAACAACTGTCTGGCGATCAGCGATGCAAACACGAGCGCTGCACATTCCAATGACGGCAGCTGTACCGCCTTCGGCGACACGGACGACTTCAGACGGCGCAGTCGTCGGAATTTTCTTGACCTTTCGGCGGAAATGAGCACTCCTAATAGAAAGGTGTGTCCCAGTGTTGATGAGTGCCGTGACTTGCACGCCGTCGATCTGTACATCCAGGAGGTTCTGTTTGGTCGGGATTGTCAAAAGAGGATTTTTATTTGGTTGAGGTTGTAGAGGAAGCAGCATCGGCGTCGCATGAGAATTATGTAGACGCTCGCGTCTACACGAGGCACGAGTGGGTGGCACACACCGGCATGGGCTAGCGTTCCGAGACGGATTAAAAATGCTACTTTAAGATATCGGGTGTCAGTCTGTCCTCTACCTCAGAAGGACGAGACTTTACCGGTCTACGTGGTCGCTCGTCGCCACAGTTTGGTGACCCGGACATGATACTGCCATACGCTCCTGTGGTAGGGACTACCATGGACCAGACCAACGCTAATAGAGCTCAAGGCCAGAACCCTTACGAGGAACGTGGTGAACACTCCTGTTCGGCCATCGCTGTCCGCCTCCCCGAGTACTGGGACCAGCATCCTTCGGCGTGGTTTCGTGAGGCCGAATCGCAATTTCCACTCACTGGTATCCGCTCTCAAGCCGGAAACTTTCATTACACCGTTGCAGCGCTCTCGTCCGCCACCATTGAAGAAGTAGCAGATTTGTTGAAGGCCCCATTGTCTACCGCCGCCAATGACGGTCTCACGGCTGCCCTGCTACAGCGCACAACAGCTTCACAGCGTTCTAGCATCCAGCAGCTTCTTTCCGATGAAAAACTCTGCGACCGACACCCTAGTCAACTTCTTCGCCAAATGAGGTAGCTGCTCGGAGACAACGCGAGATCCATCGACGACGTTCTGTTGCGTGAATTGTTTTTGCAATGACTCCCGGCTAACGTGCAGACGGTCCTGGCGACAGCCTCTACAATGGATCTTACCGGACTTGCTGCATTGCCCGACAAAGTCATGGAAGTAGGCACCTCCACCTTTGCAGTCACGACATCGCCTCCGGGGGACAATACAACCGTCCTGCAAACCCTTCACTGCTCTTCAGAAGCGCAGTCTCTGCTCGACTCCTTGTGTGAGCGCCTGGAACGCATCATCTGTGCAGCGGAACGTCGTCGCACGTCATGTGGTCGCCCGCGAAGCCGTAGTTCCAGCAAATCAAGACACACAGGCACCCGCCATGAAACATCACCTACAACGTCTGGCCTTTGCTACTACCACCGCCGTTTCGGAAACGGCGCTCGTCACTGTGGGCGTCCCTGCGCTTGGCAGGGAAACAGGCCGGCCGTCCTCTAACGGCGACATGTGGTCCTGCCCAACAAACAATTTGCCTTTCCTACATGACGGACAAAGTTACGGGACAACGGTTCTTAGTCGACACAGGAGCTGACGTCAGCATTCTCCCCGCCACCACTGCGACCGGAAAACAACACCTGTGTCGATTTTGGAAGCCGCCAATGGCACCAGCATTCCAGTTTTCTGGTCACGCTCCGTCATGCTAAACCTTGGCCTTTGAAGAGCTTTCCGATGCATTTTCCTGGTTGCAGACGGCCGTCGTGCAGTCATTGGAGCAGACTTCTTGCACAACTACGGACTCCTTTTGTAGCGTTAGCTACACTGGCCTAGCCAAGCCCGTTTCGCGCGGCACATCAAGAGCCGTGCTGCGCATGCGCAAGGATCAGTGATGTCACACGGCTTGCGCACCGGAGCCACCGGAGCCGGCACCTCTCGCGCACTCCGCCGCCGCCGCGCGCGACTCACCGCCGCCGGTCTGCGCATTCCAGAGGAGTGACGTCGTAGCCGTGGTAGACGCACTGGCGCCGGCGCGCGCTCGCTGTGCAGTCGCCGTCTGACACTGCGCTGGATCCGCTGCGCTTCTGACTGGCGTTTGCCAGTGTGGTATAGCCATGGAGAAGGAGAGCGCAAATGCTGCTCAACAACGCAGAAGAACGGAGAAGCTAGACTCATCGGATCCCGAAGTATTTGCCTGGCAATTAGCGGTTGAGCGTAGGAGGAATGAACAGAAGAAGGCTATATACATGTGCCACATAATACGTATACCGCGTGTGTGTCATTGGAGCAGCAGTAAGCATGACAATCAAGCTAATCCTTGACGATCTAGACAACCAGGAAAGCTAAGAATAATCAGCTGAACCTTTGCTAACGCTACGTATATCCTGGCATAGCCGAGCTAAGCCACTGCAACTTTTTTCTACGTTAAATGGCACCGTCTCATCGACTCCGTGACCCAGCTATCCGTTCCTGGCCTCCCATCATCATGCACATCGCCGATCGTGCCTATTTCTGCCATGCTGGACGAACCATTTGCCGCGCTCCTACGCGAATTTACCACTTTGACGCGCCTGCCGGACTGGACGCAACCGGTGAAACATGACGCGTGCCGTCACAGCGTCATCTCCGGCCCACAAGTCTATTGCCGACCCCGGCATTTCTCCCCTGAAAAGCTCAAGATCGCATGCGTGGAGTTCGATCACATGCTACAACTTGGCACTATCCGCCCTTCCTCCAGTAATTGGGCATCACGTCTTCACATGGTGCCTAAGAAGACTGAAGACTGGCGCTCATGCGGCGATTACGTACCGGGCGCTAAACAGCGTTACAGTTCCTCATTGCTACCCCCTCCCGAACATTCAGGACTTCACGGACGTGCGCCGATCTTTTATAAGATCGATCTCGTTCGCGCCTATCATCAACTACCGGTCGCTGAAGAAGACATTCCCAAGACCGCCATCACCACACCCTTCGGTCTTTTTGACTTTCTCCGCATGCATTTCGGCTTACGGAACGCAGGCCAATAATTTTAGCGTTTCATCGATTCCGTCACCCGAGGCCTGCCTTTCGTTTTTGCATATATTCACGACCTTCTCGTCGGACGCTCTTTCGCAGAAGAACATCTTCGCGACTTGCGGTTGTTGTTTTCCCGCCTTGCCGCTAAAGCAATTGTCATCAACGCCACCAAGAGCGAATTCGGTCAACCGCAACTCGAGTTCCTCGGTCATATCGTCGACGCTAATGGCATTCGACCACTGCCGTCCAAGATTCGCGTCATCGAAGACCTTCGCCGACCGGCCACACTCACCAAGCTTCGCCAATTTCTCGGGTTCGTCAATTTCTACCGCCGATTTATTCCCGATTGCGCACGACTTTAGGCATCACAGGCGCTCTTCTGGGAAACAAACGTAAATAAGTGCTTCAGGCCACCGACTCTTTCACAAGAGTCAAGTCTGCCCTCGCCGGCGCCACGCTGCTTAGACACCCAAAGCCAGACGCGCCCACAGCCATCATGATCGACACTTCGAACACCACCAATGGTGCCGTTCAGGAGCAATTCATCGACAATGCCTGGAATCCACTTGCCTGCGCAATCCCTGAAACTGAAGCGCAGAAACTGAAGCCTGCGCAGTCCCGCTACAGCGTGTTCGGCCGTGAATTACTCGCCGTTGACCTCGCTATCAGCCATTTTCGCCATTTCCTAGAAGGTCGTGCATTTGACTTGACTGTCTTGACGTGCAAGTCTTGACTGTCTTGACAGACCTAGTGGTGCAGGTGGGGTATACTTCACCCCTTCTCGCATTCTGTCTTGACAGACCACAAGCCCCTTGTGCACGCAATGAACCGTTTGGCGTCCCGTTACTCGCCCCGCGATAGTCGACACCTTTCCTACATCTCCGAGTTTACAACAACGTTCCAGCCGACGTTTTGAATCGTGTCATTGCCATTTCTACGTTGACGTTTCATCTCGATGTCGAACCTTTCATCATCGATGTCGACTTACTCGTCAGTCAACAGCGTGACGACACCGAACTTCGTACACTCTGGAATTCGTCAACGTCCCTGGAATTGGAGGACGTCGTTGTGACTCCATATGGTACGTCCGTCGCTTGCGACACTTCTATTGACACGCCTAGACCATACATTCCGGCATCTCTTCGCAGGCGTCTATTCTAAACCGTGCACAAGCTGTCGCATCCTGGCATACGTACGGCACAGACGCTTCTTTCAAGTCGTTTCGTTTGGCCTCGGCTAAATGCGCTAGTTCGTGATTGGGTGCACTGCTGTTTGTACTGTCAACGCTCCAAGATCCAGCATCACCCTATCCCGTCTGCCAAGTCTTTTCCTCCACCTGATCCTCGTTTCGACTCCGTACACCTGGACCTCGTCGGCCTACTCGCATCTTCGAAAGATTACTGCTACATACGGACATGCATCGACACGGTGGCCAGAAGCTCCACCTATATCTGACATCTCAGCGCCCACTGTTGCGGCAGCTTTCGTGTCTACATGGATTTCAAGGTTCGGCTGCCCATCCACAACAGTCACCGATCGCGGTCGACAGCTTGACTCGGCACTCTTCAACGAGCTACTCAAACTACTCGGAACGGCACGTTTTCGCACGACTGCTTACCACCCGCAGTCCAATGGACTTCTTGAACGTTTTCACCGGCATCTCAACCGGTTTTCACCCTTAAGGCGCATGAATCGCCGGAGAAGTGGGTTCCACATTTGCCTCTCGTCTTACTTGGCATCAGAGCAGCCCTCCATAGCGAGTTAGGTTGTTCCTGTACTGAGCTAGTCTACGGCACTCACCTACGCCTTCCATGCGATTTCTTTGTCAACACCACCAAAACACCTATGCCATCACCTGCCGACTACGATGCCGAACTGCAAGCTTTCTTCAGCCAGATACGCCCTGTGCCTACACGTACGCAAGAAGCATGGTCTACGTACGTTTCTTCCGCACTCACCTGTGCTACCCACGTTTTCGGACGTAACTTTGCTGTGCGGAAGCCTTTTCAGCCACACTACTCCGGGCCATATTGTGTGCTCGAGCGTCGTACGACGACCTTTATCGCGAACGTCAACGGCCGATCAGACACAATTGCCCTGGAACGTCTCAAACCCGCCTACATTGAAGCACCTGCGCCATCAGCCCCGCCAATGCGCGACGCAACCCTGTTGCATCCATCGACGCCGCCTCTGTACGCGACACCCAAGACCAACGCCAAGACACGCCGCGTCACGTGTACATCGTTCGTTGAACTTTCCTGCTATATAAGCCCTCCATAGCGGCAGCAGCATCGGCGTCGTATGAGAATTACGGAGACACGCGCCGGCACGGGCTAGCGTTCCGAGACAGATTAAACATTAAGAGATCGGGTGTCGGTCTGTCCTGTCCCTCTCAAGGCCGAGACTTGACCGGTCTACGTGGTCGCTCGTCGCCACAAAGCAATGCAGCACCACCTCTAGGAGCTGTATTAGATTTCCGTCTGGGAGCGTCGTCGAAAAGTCGGGGAGGTTGGTCGGCGGGGCTGAAGGGAGCGAGATTGGCGGCATTGGGGTGAAGGCGAGTGGGAGTAGAGGGGCTCAGCCACATGTTATTGTGGGGCAACGAGGTCAGAGCTGGGCATGTACGAGCGATAGCAGCCAGGTGCCTTAAGGTAACCGGGAAAACTTGGCTGCGCTGTAGAACTCCAGCGACTTCGTCAGCGGCGGGAGATGTGGCCGACGCGGGGACAATTGAAATAAATAGGCGTGTCGTCGGGAGTTCGCCATGCGGACGGATTCCGGAACGGTGGGGGAAAATCTGACATGGTTCGAAAGGGAGTTGAAAAATGAGGCTGGACATCGGAGCGAGGAGCCGAGGAAACAGAATGTACATCCAGATTGGCGACCTCCTGTCAGACAACGGCTTGGATAAGCGGTATAGGGACCGAAGGCGGGCCGAAAGACTGAGGTTCCAGGGTTGTTGGTGCGGCCGCCTCGAGTTCACGCCGAAGGATACGCGTATTATTAGCGCAGGTGCTGGCTGTTCGAAAGAGATAATCACACGATGATATCGCTGCGGTATTCGGCAGGCGCTGGAACTGGTGGGTGATGTGCCGGATTTTGGCTTGTTCCAGGTGGCGGCATTCTTTAATGGTGGTGTCAACAGTCGTACCGTTCGTAAAGACAAGCAAGTTGAATAAGAACGTGCGCAACTTTTACCGCCTCGGCCATGTTTTCGTCGGCTTTGCGACACAAAGCTAGGACATTTTGTATGTAGTTACGTATGGCTCCGTGGACATCAGCGCACGAGTATATAGATAATTCCTTCTTGTTAGTGAGTTGCAGACACAACGGGTTCCAAAATAAGTCGGGAATCTTCGGTTGAATCTTCGAATCTTCGAAGTCAGGTTGACTGACTGGAGGCCATGGTGAAAACCTTGGCTGAGCGTCCACTGCGGAGTTCCGTGGCGAGGACAGAGACTGCAACTTCATCACATATGTTACGTATAAAGATGCACGAGAATGACTATATACAGTTATATTATTTACAAGCGCATATGCACGTAGCTCTGCCCAGAATAAACAGCCCATGCCAGGTTAAAACGTCGTCATATTCGTCGTTTAAAGCATGACAGGCTTGCTCTTGGTCACTGAAATAACTTCCGTAGCACTATCCATAAATCTCCGGATCGTTTGCATGCGTAAATTACTCCAAATGTCTGAATTATTATCCTGTCTTTGAAGTTTACCTGCATATTGCTTATAACACGCCCTCTATTTTCGCCAAGTATAAAGAAAGTGTCCCGTTGTGTTCACTGAGGACGTCGCTGCAACCATCTAGGAACGTGTTGCGACGCATGAAACTATCGGGATGGAGGGGGGGGGGGGGGGGGACGACGAAGACAACTGCTCATAAATTATTGAAAACGCATGTAACCTGACCAGGAACGGCGTAGAAATTTTGTCCTTGCCAAATTGTACTTACCATGACTCCTCTTCCCTTTCCGCGAGATGTAACCCTGTTGTAGCCTGCAGCTACGTCAGGAAATTGGGCAGCATATTCCTGATAGCGCCCATATCACATGCTCTGACGCTTCAGTACGAATTTTTTTACAAAGGCTGTGTTTGATCCCACCGTATTTAACTTCGCACAGAACGTTTACACACCCTATAACCAATTTTCGCTAAACTTGGTCTAGGTGGCATTCATAGTTCCGCCAGGGCAGGGGGCTAAATTCTGTCCGGCTCGTTAGACACGCTCATAACACTGTAGAGGGTTTCCATACGTAATTTATAACGGAAGCCTGAATTACCCATCTACTTTTAACTTTACCTACACACCACACATTACTTATCCTTACAGTCACCAAACACAAAGAAGCTGCCGCCTTTAGTTCAGTGAGGACACTAGACGAACCTAATATATCACGCATCTGAAAATAAAAAGAAAGTAATGAGTGTTCAATAAACAGTAGTAATGCTTCTAAATAGGCCAGAAACGTTCAAACTATGCAAGTGCACTTAAAATGCTGGCTATTCCTTCAAAGTATAAAATGTCCGAAACGCAAAGTTGTGTTGGAACATTGGGATACCCAGCTAAAAACATAAGCGCGATACTCTCCAATACTTGCTTACAATTTTTTAAAGCTGTATTTGATCAACACACCTTGACCATCGCACATATCCTTTACGTAGTTTCCTGTATTTTCGCAATTTTTTTCAAAAATTTACCACATCAAAAATTAAGCTTTCCCTCAAGAAGGTAACCCCCCCCACTCTCCTAAACTGTCATTACCGGAGTTCTGTTACCCACATAATTACAGGATTCTCTTACGTTGCCTCCACATTTTTACTTTTGTTGTGGCTAAAAGCTTACGGTACCATTGTTGGCGCGGACGTGCACGGCTTTTAATTTATATTTTCGCTTTATTTCGGCAAATCCTGACAATAGTAGGACAAGCGCATTAGAAGCACCAGCGTCGGCTACCTCATCCGTCTTTCCTCACTTTCACATTTTTTTTTAAATTTCCGCGGAGAACACCACGCACGGACACAATATATTTAAATATATACAAAGGACAAAGTTTATTATATTTTTTAAAGAGAAGGAGGTAGCCAACTAAATACATAGCCCTTTACCTAGCGAATGAATATGTTGATGTATGTTCACCTCCCTTCAAATTACTTTGCATGCTTTTTTTGACCCTGAAAAAAACCTGCAGACTAATTCAGTGACCCCTTCGGCAGAGTCTTCTATCAACGGCGTGTGAAAATCACGTGAGCGATATGTGTCTCAATATTGATTCTCTTTCCCGTAGGCAATGCTAACGACTGGAGACAAAAGGAAAAAAAAAGCTCTTCTAATTATTTACAACGTTTACGCATTAGGGATGGAAACATCGCCTCTTGCATGCAGAGGCCATAAATACGGGTGTTTCAGCAAACACTTCAAAAAAAAAAAGATTTAAAGGTTGCCGATGGCAGATAACACAATTCTAGTTCATGAGCTGGTCTACTCGAAGAGGCGGACATTACTTGCACAAAAAATTGAAATGCATAATCAACTAATTAAAATCATCAATTTGGCTTTTAACATATTAACTTATGGCCTGTGTTGCAATTTACAAATTATGGCCGTGGAATTCGCAAGGCAGATGCACTAGGAACTAATTCTCATGATGGCACCAGTTTCAAGATATTAATTCCCGAAGATTACGGAGAAATGCATTGGCGTTCCAGTTACTTTTGTGCTTACCCGCCGTGGTTGTTCAGTGGCTATGGTGTTGGACTGCTAAGCATCAGGTCGCGGGATCAAATTACGGCCACGGCGGCTGCACTTCGATGGGGCGAAATGCTTGAACACCCGTATACTTAGATTTAAATGCACGTTAAAGAACCCCAGGTGGTCTAAATTCTTCCAGAGTCCTCCACTACGGCGTGCCTGATAATCAGATCGTGGTTCGGGCACGTAAAATCCCATCATTTGTTCTTTTCATACTGCTGTGCTTCAGGGGCGTAGCCAGAAATTTATTTCGGGGGGGGGGGGGGAGAGTTCACCGGCCCGAGCGGGGGGGTGGGAGGGCAAGCGTCTGCTTTCCTCTGTGTGACGGGTTCGATAATGAATATCGGTAGTTTAAGCAGACTCTATCACTGTATATCAAAGACATGGGACCCCCCCCCCCCCTCGCGTGTGCTTGTGAAGAAATTGAGTAAAACGTAAAGTAAGCTCAGTAAAATAAAGTAAGTACGACAGGTACAGTGGGCGTTTGGAGCAACGGTCTCTCATCGCGCCACTGAATGGACCAGTCTTCGAAAACGCATCATTGAGACGACCCGTGCGATCGCACAAGACATCATTAATTGTTAATTTCCGTTAAGCGTAGATGGCGTCGTCCTCGTCGGAGCGAAGTGCGTTTCACAAGTCAAGGACGGCTATACGCGTGAAAATGCACGTGTGACCAGGCTATACCTACTCCCATAGCAATAGCTTGTTCGCTGCGTCTTTGCGCTACAAAACTGAAATACGCGCAAGAACGCCTAATGCTTTTTTTTTTCGAAGCTTTCGTCGGCCTGCTCCCTCATACGAGGAGGTTGCATTTCCTGCGGCCGCTGTGTCTTCCGCTGTGTGCGAGCGTGCAGCCGTCATTTGCCTTTACGTCAACAGATTCAGTATTTTACAGAATATTTCACCGCCCAGCATAGATATGGCATGTGTACGCATTTTAAGTAGCACGTGCAACTCATTTCTGATTCACTTACGCCGGTGCAAACAGGAAGCGGCCTTGTACCTCACAGATTCTCGACTGATTGGTGTACTAGTGATGCAGGAATGAAATCCGGTCTTGTTCAGTGCATAGTGCACATAATCAATTTCTCAGGACGCGTGAACTCCGACGAGAACCGTCGGCGCCTGCAACAAAAGTTTACTTACGCTGTACTGCGCACAGAAGTAATCCATGCTTGTCGATCGGCTGTCTGTTTGTGCATTCTGTTGCGAGTCAGTGGAATTTCACTGCTAGCATCAACCCCTTCGTGTGCACATTGCTGGTTTGGGATTCCACAACACAACAGCAACTACCAGCCTTCCGTAATTGCTGGTTTGGGATTCAACAACACAACAGTAACTACCAGCCTTCCGTAGGGGTGCAATCGCATACAAGAGACGTTTCGAGCGCAGATCGTGCCCGAGCGTGGCCTAACCGGCACCTGAAGGGTAGCGGCGGAAATGCATACCGGAAATTTAGGACACCTGGGGTCTTTAACGTGCACCTAAATCTAAACGGGCCTCGAGCATTTTCGCCTTCATCTAAAATGCGGCTGCCGCATTTGTTGCTGCAGAATGCGGCCGCCACATTCTCTCCCAAAACCTCAGAGAGTGTCAAAGCCTTGACAAACACCGTGACAGTTTTTTTCCATATGCAGACATGATTCGCTGTAAATTACCAACCCAAACGGAAGCGCCCAGGAATGAAATTGTGACAGTAGCACCGGTTTCTTGAATTATGTCAGCGCGAAGCGACGAGAAAAAATAGTGGGCAAGTGGGGAGGGAGGTTTGAACCCCCCCAACCCCCCCCCCCCCCTTGCTACGCCCCTGGTGTGCTTTCATGCATAAAACGACGTTTTGTTGAGAAAGTGACTGGCACGCCAATGTATTTTCCGCAAAGTTAGAGAATTAATATCTCGACACTGGTGTCAGCCTGAGAATTTGTTCCAAGTGACTCTGAACTCCACGGCTAAAATTTGTAAATTGCAACATGGGCCATAAGGTAATTAGCTAAAAACTTAATATGTTAATATTGTTAATTAGTCGATTATGCATTTCAATTATTTGTGCCAGTAATGCCCGCATCTTCGAGTAGAGGAGCTCATGAACTATAGAATTGTGCTATCTGCCACAGGCAACCTTTAAAAACTCTTGAAAGTGTTCGGTGAAACACCTTGTATATAGAATTCACTCAAAGTATATAGAATTCACTCAATCCATGCGCAGCAGCACTTGTACTCGGACTCAAAGTACTAAAAAAAAGAGTACAGTTTGATCGGGAAGGCGAAGTAGTATTAGTCATAGCGAAGTAGAAGACAATTACACGAAGGAAGATTCTTGCCGTGTAAACCCGTGTAAGGATCGCACCCGTGTAAAGACCGCAACCCCAACTTGACAGCAAATATTTAAATAAAGACATCCAACCGAGAAGCAATTGCGTTCCGTGCACTGATTCTGATCGGGCTCAACAGCGGTTTGTCACGCGCAGCGTGATTTCGCGCGTCGCTACTGGATGTCGAGGGGAGGCGATCGCGGAGGCTCACGGCGGATTTCATACCCGTAGTTGGAAAAATAACGTCGAATGGCCCGGTCCCATAAAAGGCTCGTCAAAATATCGACAGAAAGTGTGTCCCTTACACGAGTCTATACGTTAGTTATAGCGGCCATATATATTGTAGTAAACATTCACCTAAACTAAAATAGTAAGCATAGTGGACACAGTGAACATAGTAAGCACGGACCATGTAAACCTGTAAATACCTCACTGGATGACCTCGAGCACTCGCTTTCACAACGCAAGCATTGTGAAGAACGCCGGCAGCGGAGGCGAACGGTTCGTACAGCTGCGCGATTCACCGCAACTCTGAAAATTAGCATGGTATATTTTGACTGCATAACCCACACGGACAAGGACGAGGCAGACAAGACGTGCGCAGACTCGCAACTGAATGTTTAATGGGTGAAAATGACATATATACAGAGAAAAATGAATACATCTGATTGGCGATCCAACCATGGATATGTTGACATCACACAATAGCATCTAAAAACACCATCTCACAATCAGCTAGTGACACCGAAGATTCGCTTACGCAACCACGTGTTGTTTTTATCTTAAATGCCTCAAACAGCTCCCTAGTACTACGGTCCCTATGACAGTACAAAATTCTACTTTGTTTAAGAAGTGGGAGGCAAGTCTCCTTGTTTAGCTACTTACAGTCATTACAATGCTTAGCCACGTGGGAATAACCATCTGAAGTGCTATTTTTTATGTTCTTTCAGCCGAACATTAATACGCCTAACCGTCTGACCGATGTATACACACCCACAAGAAAAAGAAAATTCATACACTACTGCGCAGGCGCACGGGACAATGGTTGACCCTTGCTTATTCTCAATCTTGCAGACAAAAGGGCTGTGGTTAGATGCCCTGTCAAACACATTCATTACTCTAACACATAAACGCGACATTTCTGAAAGGCTGAGAATACGACGCTGACCCCGTACCGCTGCGCTACATTCTTCAAATTGTGTACAACTTTGTGCTGGTACGGAATCACAGCAAACGCTCTTTTTTCTTTATTAGTGTGGGGTGTGTGCACACCACCACTTTTAACTTTCCTTACAATTTTATCACATGTTGCTCCAATTACAGATTTTGGGTATCCAGCATTCGTCAGCCAACTCACTTGTAAACTAACACTTTCCGTTACTACGTAGGGGCATGACTTCTGTAGTGCTGCATCTATGCACGACAAGGCAGTTGCACTCTTTACAATCTTCGAATGCCTGGAGGAAAAATTCAGGGGGGACTTATGGGACCTTGGTCGATAAAACCAACATGTATGGAATAACTCAAAACGCAGACGTATGTCTAGAAATTGCAATTCGTTCTCGAAGGGAAGTTCTGTAGTGAAATTGAGGCCTAGTCCCGACCTACAAAAAGCTTCCTTCACTTGAAGAGACAGTTCTTCAAGCCTACTTCCGTCTACAAAAATCAGGTAATCATCGACATAACGAAAGACACGGGAAGCCACACTACAGACTGTTATATTAACAGCCCTGTCCACTTTAGCCAGGAAGATGTTGCTGAGGGTAGGGGCCACCCTAGAGCCTATGCACACCCCTGATTTCTGTATGTATTGCTGCCCTCGCCAGCATACATATATTGACGACAAATACATGCCCAGTAATTCCAAGAAGGCCTCAAGGGAAACGCCACACTGCACGACAAAGCTATGTTCATCATTAAACTAAGTAATGCACTCTTTCACTGCTACGATAAGCTCGCCCTGCGGAATTGCATAAAACAAATCCTCAACATCTAGGCTGAAAGCTTTGCACCCTCCTGGGTTTTACTTCTCTAGGTAGCGTACCAAAGGAGTAGAATTAGGCACCAAATACAGATCCGCTATCTCTAAATTGGTGAGGTGCTCTTGAAGGAACCCTGCCACAATGTACTGCCATGTACCCCAGACAGGGCATTTAACCACAGCCGTTTTGTCTGCAAGATTGAGCATAAGCAAGGGTCAACCATTGTCCTCTGCGCCCGCGTAGTAGTGTATGAATTTCCTTTTTCTTGTGGGTGTGTATACATCGGTCAGACTGAAAGACGAACAGTGAACTGTGTTCGGCTCAAAGAACATAAAAAATAGCACTTCAGATGGTTATTTCCACATGGCTAAGCATTGTAATGACTGTAAAAAACTCAACAAGGAAACTTGCCTCCCACTTCTTAAACAAACTAGAATTTTGTACCGTCATAGGGACCGTAGTACCAGGGAGCTGTTTGAGGCATTTAAGATAAAAACTACACGCGGTTGCAGAAGCGAACCTTCGGTGTCACTAGTTGATTGTGAGATGGCGTTTTTAGATGCTACTGTGTGACGTCAATATATCCATGGTTGAATCGCCAATCAGATGTATTCATTTTTCTCTGTATATATGTCATTTTCACTCAATAAACATTTAGTTGCGAGTCTGCGCACGTCTTGTCTGCCTCGTCCTTGTCCGTGTCGGTTAGCGCAGTTAAAATATACCATGCATGTCAATCAACTAGCCTGACTTGGAGCTCTACTTCTGAAAATTAGATTGATCATCATTATCTGCCTATTTTTATGTCCACTACTGACTGCCTCTGTGAGCGATCTGTGATCACCTCTATCTCTTAACTCTGCAACACTAGCGGAGCAGAAAGTCAGCCCGGCAAGGAAGACAGTGCGCATGAAGTTAGCAGCGATCCCTGGTCGCCCTTTATCATTGAGCCCATCAATGATTACCAACAATTAAATAAGGCACGCGAGCCCCATAAGCGTCAGCCGCGCACAGTCATTCACAGCTACGGCAGGGCTAGAGGAGAAGACGCGTGCTCTCCTTCCCATTCGCGTTTGATTACGTGACCTACAAATAACCCGAATATTGAGCCCCTGGGAATTATTTTCATCAAGCCGCCATCTTTTTGTCTATCTGGTACGAGCTTTTTCCCGCACCCACAGGGTATGGGTCGCTCATGTATATGGCTTTTGGATTTAATACAGAACATCACGGCGACGACAACCGCGACAATTTGCCTCAGGTGTTGATATAACTGCTTTCGCCACAAAGCTAGAAATAGAAAATTGTTAGCAGTGGGTATATATATATATATATATATATATATATAGGTTTCGGAAAGCTGGTCGCCCCCTCCCCCCCTGTAACATGAAACCTTTCCGCCTATAGTCTGCCTACCTTTCTGCCACCAAACCTCCATTCGTATCTTGCTAATCTCTATTAATTCCGCGAGGAAGCTAACGGCGCGCGCGGCGGGCGTGCTCCTCCGTGATTGGTTGGCCTATTCGGAAAGAGCCCCATCACATCCACAGTCACGAAACCCGCTGACGTTCACAAAGAATAGTTTCGTTTTTAATATTTGTCTGGCTCAGAACTGTTAGTTGCGACACCTGTGAAATTCACCCTAAGGAAGTTTATACACATTTTCAAATTTTCAGAGTCCCTGTTCTAAACTCCATATAAATTCCTGGCATAAAATAAAACTTAGATGTTTGTGTATATCGACTGTCTGACTAGATCTTACAGCGGAGTACTGTTGTAATGTTGAAGATCTCAAAATTAGTCTAATGCGCTTTCTATCTTAAAAAAATCGTGTAAACCACGTAGTGGGCATCCTTCGTGTACATTTGTCTTCGGCTTTGACTTGTGTCGGTAACTACACTTTACATCACAGGACTTACACGCTATACGAGCGCAACCAATATACCGGATGTTCAAAATTACGCGTTATGGTTTTCTTAAAATTATACACTGGGAGGGACGCGAAGACCACCTCTGCAAACAATTTATGTGGCCCGGGGGACACAAAGTGAGATGGTAAGTGTCGCGGTCAGCAGCCGAATTAACTAAAATTGAATAATTCACTTTTTATTGACTGTAGTGTGCGTGTTTAAATTCATATTTTAGAGGCAGTCGTGTTTCTAAACCGTATCAGTCAGAAAAATTCTTCTAGCCTGTCTGTGCTCCGAGATATCCGACTTCACATTTTAATTGTCGTTCGCATATTTACGCATGTAAGAGACTGAACATCGGCCCAAAGCTTCTCCGTGATGTGACGCGACTGCTGCGTGCGGCACTTAGTCTGAGAACAGGGCGGATGCCATATGCAAAGATGATAAATGTCCCCTTTCCCCCTCAGCTGGCGAAACCAAGATATGACAGCTCAGTGTGGCGTACGCAGTACGCATGATCCTGTTAAACATGATGAGAACAGATAATTTTTCACCACATTTTTGTATCACTTGAGATCGCACCAGGACATCATCTTGTGAATGCGTTAGCTTGCCTGTCATCTACTAGAGTGCTTCTGGAATAGCGGCGCCTCTGGACCGAACGATAACCAAGAATATCCACTTGGAGTCCCTTCGTGCTAATATGGCTGCTTCTGGCGGGACGAGGTATTCTACCTAAGAAAAGATAGACGTGGTATTTGCAGTGGCTCAGATGAATGGCAACGCTTCATTGGTAATGCGGCTGTTCGCGACTCGCTACCCACACGGTCCCCTTCCAACCAGGCCTACCTTCGTAATCATGGTTCGGCGCTTTCGCACAATAGGATCAGTCCATCTTCCGAACACACCACGACGACGATCGTCGATGAAGACTTTGAAATTGACGTTGTCGCGTGCGTAACGTCGATGCCAGAACTCAGCTTGCGGCAGATTGCAGATTAGTGCCGTGGCAGCGTTGGAACATTCGCAAACGTGCTAAGAAAGCTTAAGTTATACCCCCATCATGTTTACCTTCACCAGGACCTAATTGATGCGTACTTTGATAGGCGGGTTGACTTCTACAATTGGGGCCTATTGAAACTGACGAAAAAGGACTTCTTACACACAGTAATTTGGACAGACGAAACTCATGTTTGCCGCAATGGCACTGTGACTATTCACACGCGCATCATTGGTCGCAAGAAAATCCACTCCGGCTGTTGCAGCGGAAGCATCGAGTTCGCAGGAGTGCCGTTGCGCACCGACGAGCGGGGGAGGGGGGGGGGGGGCTTCTACTGCCCCCCAATGAGGCCGAGTATGGTGCTCTGTCCACGCTATTATTGACATTCCTGAGTTCTCCCGCTCCAAAATTCATAAGTGACCTCCTCAGACACTGACACCACTCACTGCTTCAGAGCTTCAACGGTTGATAACGTGAACTGCTCTGCAGACCGGCTTCATGGCCCTATCTAGCTCTTTCAAGACTGCTTAAAACGCGGGAGAAAACAACATCGTCAACATCCTTGGTGTCATTATTATTATAATTATTAGGCATTTTATTAGCTGTTGGATTCCTCTGGCTAAAGCAAGGAAAGTGCTTACTGTGCAAAGTGCTTGCTCCCCCGCCCACAAAAATTCACCCTCCCTCCGCTGGCAGAAATCCTGGGTGCGCTACTGCTGGCGTGTGAATGTTGGGCGTGGCATACTCGCGAACAGGATCATTGGACCTTACTTTTTGGAGGACAACTTGAACGGAAAGATGTACAAGAAGAAATATTAGGTCTATCGTCGACGAATTTGTCTCCAATCTTTTCCTGAATCACCTCCACCAAGTGTTGTTCCAGCACGACGGAGCGCCACCACATTTCTACAGCCCGGCAAAGAGCTCGTTGGACACACGTTCTCCACGACAGTGGATCGGCCCTGCTCGAGGGATGTTTTGGCCGCCAAGATCCCCTGACCTTCTTCCGCTCGTCTGTTTTCTTTGGGCTACGTTAAAGATCGACTTTATGCAACAGAGCCAAGTGATGTGAATGATATGAAGCACATGATAATATGTGCCTGTGCGAACATCCGTCCAGAAGTACTGCGCAGAGTTATTAGGCAGTTTTAGTCTAACGTTAGCGTAATAGCGGGGTTAAGGGAAATAGCGTTACCGTTGCGCAAACGAACTTTGAAGAAAAACAGTTTTAGTATAGCGTTATAGCGTACTTTACGTGCGGGACGCTATTCCATGACGCTTTGAATTTCGCATAGATAGGGCACCTAATTCTATGTGTGTGTGCGTCCGGAAAGTACGATAGGCAGCGCAATGGATGCCAGGAGCGCGTTATATTTTTACTTCACATGTCCGCCGATCTGCAACTAAACAGACAAGCAGTACAAACTGTATATCATAGCCTCCGAAATATTCCCATTTCAGAGGCCATATGCCGTCGTCGTGCCTATCTCCCGACTTTATCGATAGATGGCGCTCACATCTCAGAGAAAATAAACCCCGAAGGGGCTTTAGGAGAAAATTTCTCTCGTTAAGCTTAGGCGCGTTCGAAACGAGAAGCGATCTCAAAAATTCCTCAAGGTTAGACATAACACTCTCTCTTCGAAGCAGCATGAGAATAAGCAAAAGCCGTTTACGCAGTCATTTGCTAAGAACGAAGTGAATTCGACAAAAACAATGACAAATTCAGTTCGAAGCGGCCGACCGGGACCACCGCCATCTTTTACGTAAACTACATAAACCACGCAAAGACGGTAACGCTAAATCTGAGAAATAGCGTGGGTACGGTAAACGGTATGCGTCGGTTAGCGTTTTGCGCATTTCAATCCCTCTATTCCGGCAAGCCCGCTCTTACGGTACACACGCTAAACTAAAACTGTCTATTCAGTCCACCCGAAAGCGGTTTAAGCTTTGCGTTGCTGTGGGAGGAAATAATTTTGAACATTTTTATGGTATTGACATCTTGATGGGTGAAGTGTTTTCATCAGATTGGGGCATGACCACACCAAACTTAAACCGGCAGTATGAAATATTCCTTAGCCTAAACCTGTTTCTGATTTTGATGGTGCAGTTGCTGCTCTTGATTTCAATAGAACTTACAATACTTGGAAATCGGCACTCACTTCATTTTCGTAGCCCAGGCAAGGACCATGCCCAAGGTCGATCCAAATGGTCGCGAAGCTTCAGACTGAAAAGCGGTGCAGAACGAATTGTCACCGACATAAGCAAGGGTGGTTATGGGAGCAGCCATTGAACCTCAACTATGTTTGGGTTTGGGTTTATGTTTTGAACTATATTCAAAAAGAGCGTTTTTGAATTAAAGTGAGTCACAGTTTGATTCATTCAACGAAAGTAAAATTCCTAATCAATTTTATGTACGGATGGCGGAAAAATAAAAACTCTATTTTACTTATTCATTATCAATAAATACCCTTTTTCAGCGCCCATAGTAAGAGCACCCACCGATAGCGGCGGGCATTGACGCCGCTATTGCCGCTATGGTCTTAATTTGGTGACGCGGGTAGTTTTTGTCAGACAATCCTGCCGCATTGTGTATACCTTTCACCAGGTTACACAGCTGCAGCGAGAGCTTTGTTCCCCTCTTGGTGCTTGGCTCAGCCACAAGCTTTACTGACTGCACCAGCAATTCTAACGAAGGCCCAACTCTCATCAAAATCCCTCAAGCAACTTCCACTGCTCTTTCTGCTCGAAAAATACAAAGATTATACCATACCCATCTGTACATCGATGGTTCAAACCACGCGGACGGTAACTCAAGGTAGTGATTTTTCCTCTGCTGCTCTTCGTAGCGCACTTCGCATAATTCGTGAGGAACCACCTGATACATGGGCTATTTTCATTGACACCAAGGCAGCTCGACACTTCTTGTTTTCCGCCTTAGGCCATGGACCCTACGAAAAACTACTTCTAGAAATCCAAGAGCTCCTTCATCGTCACCTCGTCGAGCAAGGTCACAACGTCACATTTCAGTGGCTCCTTAGCTATCATGAAGTAATAGGCAATGACCATGCCGATGAAGCTGCGCGATCTGCGCATGAAGACGACGTGAAGGCACCCGCTGTCAAGAACAAATGAAGCAGTGAAATTTCGAGTGCTTGCAAATGGTGCCACACAATCGTTGTGGAACACACCTAGTTTTCATGTCTTCATGAACTGGACCCCTGTCTACGACTTCGTTCTCCACCTGGACTGTCCCGTCCCACGACAACGGTACCTTACCGACTATAGCTTAACGTTCTTTTACAAAATTTATTGCTTTCCGCATGAAAAGCAAAGATAGTGCTGAGTGTGACGACCGTGGCAGCGAGGAAAGTATTGAAAAAGTTCCTTGCTGTTGCCTCGATAAAGCGCCCACAGGCAGTGGCTGGTCGTCCATGTTGACGACCGGCCACTTACGCAGCAGACAGTCCTACAACTCATCCCATCTCGCTGACTTCGTGCCTCGGCAAGCTGTACGAGAGGGTCATCGGAGCCCGCCTCCAACATTACATAGAGGACGGTGACCTCTTCCCGCACACCATGCTTGGCTTCAGGCCGGGAATTTCTGAGCAAGATGCTTTCCTAATCCTGAGGGAAGAAGTTCTCAAGGGCATCCTGAAGGGAGGAGAACACCTCCTCCTCGCGCTCAACCTGAAAGGGGCCTTCGATAACACTCTCACGAGGCAATTCTCAAGGGACTGAACGACATCAGCTGCGGAGAGCGCATCTTCAATTACGTCAAATCGTTCCTGACGGGCCCGACGGCAACCATCAGGATAGGCCAGACTCGATCGGATAAGATCGACGTGCCGAACAAAGGAACGCCGCAAGGGGTGATAGTCTCCCCGATTCTCTTAACATCGCGATGCTAGCACTGACCAAAGAGCTGCGGAAGATCCCGTACCTACGCCCTATACGCAGACGACATCACGCTCTGGGCCACCAAGGGCTCCCTTGCGCGAAAAGAGGCGACCCTTCAGGAGGCCGCGACGGCCGTGGAGAGATTTGCGACAGCGAGCGGGATGCGTTACGCGCCCGAGAAGTCGGAGGTGATCTGGGTGCACGGAGGAGGAATCTACAAGTCACCCGGCACTATCAAACTCTATCTAGAGGACCACAAGATCACGGAAAGCAAAAAGACTAGGATTCTGGGTTTTTGGTTCCAGAGCAACTTGAAAGCCTCGCACACCATCCAAACCCTAAGGTCCACCACCAACCAGATCTCGCGGATTATCAAACGAATAACAAGAAGCCGCAAGGGCATGCGAGAAGAGGACACGCTCCACCTCGTCCAGGCTCTGGTGATCAGCAGAATAACGTATAGCACGCCGTATCACTACGACTCGCTAAACAAACGCGACCAAGAACAAATAGATGCCATCATCAGAGGCGTGTACAAAACGGCCCTGGGTCTCTCTGTTACCACCTCAAACGAGACGTTAGCATCTCTCGGGATCCACAACACCTTCGCTGAGCTGTCGGACGCGGTTATGGCTTCGCAAAAAGCCAGACTACAGAACACGGCGACGGGCAGAGCCATCCTCCACCGGACCGGAACGGCAACGGAGCTTCGTGCCCTCGATGGGCAACGATCACTCCCGCCCGAGGTCAGAAGCAATATCAAGGCGAACCCCATACCAAAGCACATTAGTCATGAACTCCACGAAGGACGACGTAAGGAGCGGGTCAGCAATTCAAGGTACGTAACGTACGTTGACGTGGCGGCGTACCCTGCAGGGGGCCTCTTCGCGGTAGCCGCCGTGAACGGGGGAGACAACTCCTTGACCCCCGCGGCCTCCGTCAGGGCAGAGACCCCAGCTGCGGCTGAGACCATAGCCGCGGCGCAAGTAATAAAGCAAGATAACAGGGTGGTCCGGGAAGCTCATGTCGTTACCTACTCGCAACAGGCCTGCCGTAACTTTACCAACGGACGAACACCGGTGCTGGCGGCTCAGATTCTAGGTCCGAGGCTGCAAGAATCCCATCAAATCACGTGGACGCCGGGCCACGCGGGACTGGAGGGGAACGAAAGGTCGAACGCCTTAGCTCGAGCGCTAGTCAATCGAGCGGGGCCAAACCAATCGTCTGATCAATCCCACCCTCTACCTTCGTGCCCCTGCCATCCAATTACTGCGACCGACTCGAGATCCAGCGACTCAACCGCAGGATTTATCCTCCCCCTCACCAAAAGCTCAGCACTGAAGACGCAATAGCCCTCAGACTTATCCAAACAAACACATTCCCAAACCTACGCAGATACAGCAAAATATACCAACAAACATATCGCGGCACCTGCCCCTGATGCGGCGACACACGCCCTACACTCTTTCACATCTCGTGGGGGTACGGGGGCAAACCTCCACATTTAAATACGCCTAACACGTCATTTGAGCGGTATGGGAGGTACAGCTGACCGGCGATACCCTGGCGGGACAACAAGCTCTCGTCCAGCAAGTACGTCGAGCAGCCATGGCCAGTGGAGTCCTGGAATGAGGACACCACCCACTCGTCCTCAAGATCAACGATCTGAATGGTCTAAATAAATGTTTTTCTCTCTCTCTCTCTGGCATCGAGGCGTCGTAGTGCTGAGACCACCGAAGCGTTCACTGTCGGTGCGCGTTAGTGTCATAATGCAGTACTTCTCTTTTCTGCTCGTAGGCGGCGGCACCGCCCCGAGCAAGAGCGCGGGTACACGGAGGAGTGTTAGATATATAAGGCGCGTCTGTGTAGCTCTCTGCAAATGCGTTTGTGGCGCAATGGGTTAAACGCTCGGCGATCTATCGTCGCGGACCGAGAGGTCGTGGGTTCGATTTGCAAATTTTGCATGTTTGTGGAACTTTTTCTTCTGGTTTCTTTCTTTGTATTATGTTCGTGTACATTGTAAGCTGACGTATTTCCGTGACGGAAATACGTCAGTGAAGTCTTGGTGGACCCCGGCATAAAACACTTTCGTGTTAAAAGAAGTAGCATGGAAAAGGAAAAGCTCTGTGTTATAAATACCACAACATCACGCGAGTTCCTTTGCCATTGGTCGTCCGCCTACGCTAATGATATTTCGAGCATCAATATTGGCTAGAATTTTCTCTTACGAAGAAGCTTTTGTGAATACGGGCCCAGGTTATCCCGTGCCGAATGCGAAGCACTGAGTAAAGGGTGATGGAAGGGCAGATTTGGCAGCGTGAACCCATTAGTCCATCTTTCAGGAGAATGCGCTTAGGTATAAAAAAAGTTATGCGGTAATCCAACAAATTACTCGAATCCATGTTATTGTGAAGTATTCGCCACACACCGCATGTGAAAAATTGACAGTGACTTTAGCATACTGTTGCGGCTCGAGGTGGCGTTGTAGGAATGAAGGTAAGAGGGGTTAATTTACATTGTTTACACTGACCCCGGGTGCGGAAGCCTACTCCATCCAGGAGCATATTAAACGTCTGAGTTCACATCAGGACACGTCAGAACCACTCCCACTGCACCACAGGTCACCGCTTTTCGTCTTCCCTAGGAGACTGGACTGGGGAATCTGATGACGGCCGGCCAATCACAATCGTTGAATCGATCGCAGCATCCCTCCCATGTGGACGCACCGTTCCGCTGGGCCCGCCTCCAATGTCGCACCCCCGCCCCCCCCCATTCTTGAGTATGCTTAGCCACCTGGGAAGCTGAGCTCGAAGCTGTTCCCATGGTTTACTTTTTTATTTATTATTTATTGCAATACCCTCAGGGCCTAGGTGGCATTACAGAGGGGGTGGGTACATTCTTATTAGATAAGCGCAATAATGAGAACAACAACAAAGCTGAGTATGAAAAAACCAAAACAAAACCAGAAAAAGAACAATGATTAAAAGAGCAGTTTAACAGGTCAATACCAAAGGCCTTGAACGGCAATTGCGTTAGCAACGTTATTATACATGTAAAATACAAAACTTATTGAAAGAACAAGTAGCTGCGCAGGTTATTCTGTGAAGTGGTCAACAACTGCGGCCTTGAATGACTTTGGGTTCTGGGCGACGATGGCCCCATTCATCAATTAGCGGGCTCTGGGTCATCTTGTCAGGATCAGGATTAGGTAGTGATCTTCACGGTAATTACCGTATATATGTCCGTGGATGGCGGGCGTTGTTGTTGACTTAATCGACGCGGGCTCCTTTGTTAACGCGTCACAGTCTATGACGCGCCCCATCGCTGTCGGTGCGTGCGCTGATGAATCGACTGCCTCGTGGGAAACGTCCAAGGTATGCGCTAGTCCAGGTTGAGACGTAACAATACGCCAAAGAGAGTGGAGGCCGAAGCCTGCGCACTGAAGAGACATTCATTGACTTTCTTGACATTCTCATTCGAATGCGTTGTTACTTATTAGTTGTTTTTTTCCGACCAAAGGTCGCGGGTTCGAGTGCATTAATTGACGCTGCGTTAATTAACTGTACCTAATGAACCTCGCCCTAATTAGCACCAAAGATCGTGGGTTCGACTCCCACGAAAGGTCAACTGCACATTAACTTACTGTGCCTTAATTAACTTCGTCTTAACGCCAAATGCGATGGGTTCGACTTCCACATAAGCTCAAGGGTTCAACTTCCACCGAAGGTCGTGAGTTCGAGTGCGTGAATTAACTCTATCTTAACACGATGGCGACGGTGACCCGTGCGCCATCAGAAATATTCCGCGAGCGTTGCTTGCTTGACCCGTGCACCAATCATCAGAATTGTTGCGTGAGCGTTTGCATATAGGTAAGACACGATGCCGGGTCGGTGCGGTAAGTGAATTACTACACCGAGTCGTCATCGTGTACAATTTCGCTTCGACGACACGGTTTTTCGCTCAAGGACGTTGAAGGTCGACTGAATGATGAGCCATATAAGTGGCTTTCGCCCTAATAAATGTTTTAACGTTTCGGGTTGTGACGCAAATCCTCTAAGCACCAGGTCAGACAGCACGATTGTGATGTGAATGTCCCCAATTGTCCCCACCGCTATTAATTGGAACACGCAATGCCGTCTCGAGTACAACGCGCGCGCGACACATGTGCGCAATGAGAGCGAGGAGACAACCTCACACATGTGCCCGGCGCTGTACTAGACGCATCAGCTACATTGTACGATCAAACGCCCACGTTCGAATCTATCGTGAAGTGATGTTGTCGTGGAGCATTTCATTAAATACTGTGCAACTTAATGCGATGCGTACAGTTGTGTTTGTTTTCATTCTACGCAATGTATAATCTCATGGAATGTTTATGCAGCGCAAAGGTGACAATTTTATTCTGGTGCAATGTTTATGCTAATACACTACACCGTTCACAAGCTATGCCGAAATGCAAAAACCCAATGAGGCGTCTACTCAGCGACGTCCTGAAGGTGATGTATATGACGTCTTGGGATGAAATAATAATGATGAGAACTGTGCAGAGAGAAGTGCGACACATATATAAATACTTCCGAGTATTAACGCGATGGCGTTAGGGGCCCCGTGTCGCAGGAAATTGGGTGTCGACGTCGGCGGCGTTGTGCGTTACTGAAAAAATGATCTCGAACCACGCAGGCCTGGCGTTACAGAACTATAATCGAATTTCTCAAAGTAAAATGCGTCAGAAGATTCATTAAGTACGATTTACACACAACCTACAGACATGATAGCGTCGGACTGTAATTTGAACATACGAGAAAACATAATTATGTTACGCAGAAACTCCAACACAAACCTCGGAAACAAACAAGCCCCCCACTCGGTTCCTTGCAACACCATCCAGATGGCGCTCGACTCCGCGTATCCGCGGCAGCGGTGGCGCCCGCCATGCGGGGGAAATAAAAAAAAGAACCAGAAAGCTCGCCTTCGTGCATAGCGTTCGCCGCCAGCGTTTGCAGGTAAACATTACAGTTGCATAAGCTGCAGTGGCCGGGAAGTGTTAGAAGCAGTCAAGGTTCTTTAATTGAATGCTGTCGCGTTCCCCTCTTAAAGGGGAAGCTTCTTAAGCGTCCTCCAAGTTTTTTATGCTCATTCTGTTACAGTGGCACATACCCATTCTGGAGGACTGTCCAAGAGTAGGCACACACCCAGTGAAAGAAACACTATAGCTCACGAATGGGTAGCCCATGTATATATATATAAATATATATATATATATATATATATATATATATATATATAAGAAATTTAAGACAATGAAAGCGTCCTTTGAATATCATGCTCTAAGATTAAGATGCATGTGTATTTTAGGGATATCTATAATCCGACGTTATATGCAAAAGCTTTATGTCGTCGTTTATTGTTTTATCCGAAGAACAGAACATGCGCTCATTGGTACTACTTTTCCGGTCTGCAGTGATATATTCATGAACCGCCATCGTACAGCAAGGCACAAAGCACACTGGCCACTATGTCGTCCGTACGCACTGATATACCACAAGGCCCGATAGCGGTATACGCTTGTCCCTCATATGCAGTAAGAACAACACAGGACGCATTTCCGACGTGTTTTCGGCGCGACGCAGCCGCGCGTCGGCGCCACAATTTCACGTCACATGCTACGTATAGCTGGATATCATTGCTGAAAGGCTTAGCTTAACTTTTATTATTATAGTTTCAGTCAGTAACACCTCGGCCCCAGATGAAACATGGTCGCTGCGCAGCTATAAATAGAATATCCGATGCCGAAAATCCGCCGGAAATGCGTTGCATGGGGTTTCCGGCTATCCAGATAATGAGATGCATTTTACATACATACATACATACATACATACATACATACATACATACATACATATACATACATACATACATACATACATACATACATACATACATACATACATACATACATACATACATACATACATACATACATACATACATACATACATACATACATACATACATACGTACGTACCATGCACGGTCCGGGACATGCGCGTATTGTCTCGCCACGCCACAGACCGATGGGCTCTCGGAGAACGCGGCGTCAGAGCTGAGTGCCAGACACCTAGGACCGTTATTCACTCGCTGACAGTTGTCATGCTGAAGATGACACTCGTTAAATTTCCATTGTGAGCGCATTTCCGGCGCGGCTTCAGTTAATGTGCATGAGAAACATGTCGCCTGCTTCATAACCTTGTCGACGACAGAGCTTCCTGGATCGAACCTTGACCGGCCTGTTCCTTGGTACGGACTCTATAGCTGCGGGGACGAAGCGAGCTGTAGCGTGCGATTACAGCGTCGTGTTGAGCATCTGAGACGATAGGAACCCGCGTTCCGCTAAGTGCGCGACTTCCGCTGGAAGCTCGTCGAGAGCGGCGCCTCACTTCGCCTACAGTGGGTCCTGGCAACTCGGCACAGCGCCGCCACGAGCGACTCGATCGTTGCCGAGGTTGGTCAACAATTTTGCCAGCGGTCACTGCTTCACGT